>NW_016108026.1:575978-586748 GCF_001604975.1 Cebus imitator
TGGGGTGGTGGTGATGGAGGTGGAGGTGGTGGTGATGGAGGTAGAGGAGGTGGTGGGAGGTAGAGGTGGTGGTGGTGATGGAGATGGGGTGGTGGTGATGGAGGCAGTGGTGGATGTGGAGGTGGAGGTGGTGATGGAGGTGGTGGTGGAGTTGGTGATGGAAGTGGTGGTGATGGAGGTGAGGTGGAGGTGTTGGTAGAGGTGGTGGCAGTGGTATAGATGGTGGTGGTGGTGATGGAGGTGGTGGATGTGGAGGTGGTGGTGATGGAGGTGGTGGTGGTGGTGATGGAGGTGGTAGTCGTGGGAGGTGGTGATGGAGGTGGAGGTGGTGGTGATGGAGGTGGTAGTCGTGGGAGGTGGTGATGGAGGTGGTAGTGGTGGTGATGGAGGTGGTGGTGGTGGTGATGGAGGTGGTAGTCATGGGAGGTGGTGATGGAGGTGGAGGTGGTGGTGGGAGGTAGAGGTTGTGGTGGTGATGGAGGTGGTGGTGGATGTGGAGGTGGTGGTGGCGGTGATGGAGTTGGAGGTGGAGGTGTTGGTGTTGGTGGTGGTGGTGGTGATGGAGGTGGTGATGGTGGTGGGAGGTGGTGATAGTGGTGATGGAGGTGGTGGAGGTGAAGGTCTTGCCCCTTCCAGTCCACTTGCTTCCCATCCGCAGGAGGGAGTTCTCTGTATTCTTACATGTGCCATGACACCTCTCTAGGGGGACACCTGGCACTGATGGGTCCAGTCTTGGTTAGGGAGCAGTCTGTACCCTCTGTGACTCCCTTAGTCCTCTGAATGAAGTTCAGTCTCCCAGCAGTTCAGCCCACATCAGCATCTTGCTTCCACTGCTGCCTCCGGAAACCCACCATCACTCCCTCAGTGCTTGGGGCCAGCCCCTGGTCTGGGCGACACTGGTCCAGGAGTTAACCCTTGCAGTATGTGCCCGGGTTAGGGGGGCCCACAGGCTGCAGGAACAGTCAAGCCCAGTGAGACACATCCAGGGGTGAAGGAAGTTTGAGGAGTCCGGAGAGATGACTGCAGGGCTTACACAAGCTGTGACCCCAGAATTGGGCCTGGAGAGGTAGAGAAGGCGAGGGGAAAGGTGTCCCAGGCAGAGGCCATGCGGGAGGCTGTAGAGTGAGGCGTAGGACAGCTTGAGTGTCATTGGCTCACGTACCCATTCAGGGAGAAACTCCCGACACCACTGTGTGCCCCCTACCCAGCCAGTGCCCCGCGCCCCTGCCTCCTCCCAAAGTCCGGGAACGGAAGGTTCTGTCAGCCTCAGCCTCACAGGTGGCCCCGGCGTGATTTAGGTGCACAATGAGCTTGTAGCTGGAATTGTGTCACCCCGACCGGAAGCCGCCTGAGCCCTGGGAGGGTCCTAGCAACATTCAGTGTCATTGGTCACTGACAGTGAGCTCAGCGACAGAGGTGTCTTGTTCTCTTCCCTCTCCTCTCTTTCCCTCACTTTCTCCCTCCTTTCCTGAACTCCTTTTTTCCTCCTTCTCCCCTCTTCCTTCCTTCCTCCCCTCCTCCTCTTGCTTCTTTCTCTCCCTCCCTCCTTTCCATCCACCCATCTCTCCAATCACGTCTTTTGGCTTCCTGCTCTCTGAACGCCCCACCCGGGCCCCTTCACACATGGCCCGGCTCCTGTCTCGGGGCCACCCGTGTGCCAGACGCTCCAGCTGGTGCTGCCCTTGCGTCATCTCCAGACTGTGCGCGCCAGGGCGCCGAGGTGCCGGAGACCCTCCCCGAACCACACACTCCAGAACTGACAAAGGGTCCGGCCTCATGCATGGTGGGATCCCAGTGCCCAGCCCAGCGCTCTGTTGGTTGAAATAGAGGCACAGAGAGGTTAAGTGACTTGTCCAAGGTCACACAGCCAGTAGGCAGCAGAGCCTGGGACTTCACTGCAGTGTCTGCCCCAGGCCCGTGCCCCATTCCTCCCGCCTCTCCTCTGCTTTCCCCTCCTCCTCTGCCTCCTCCTCCTCCCTCATCTTTGTCTCTGGCTCTTCCCTTTAGGCCTGTTGCAGCTCGCCTGGGCCTTTGCATGGAAGCTTCCCCTGTCCCGTCCTGGCAGTTGCAGAAACCCGTTTTGCCCACCCAAACAGAGAGGGGCTGCAATGAACCCTAATTGTTTGCTCGGAGTAATCAATTATTCTCCGTTTGTGTAGCCATGTGAGGATAATAAGCAGCCGCCATCTGGGCGGCTCCGGGAGGCTGGCGGCGGGGGCAGGTGCAGGCGCAGCCACAGCAGCGATGCTGCCGCAGGGAGGAAGTTTCTGCTCATGAGTCTGCGCTGTTTAGGAAGTTTCTGACATGGAAATCTCACTCCTGGGCTGTGTCAGGTCGCCCCGCTTTGCCACTGACCATAGGGGTGCCTGACTGTGGGACTCACCCATCCGTCTCTGGCCTCCGTTTGCTGACCTCTGCAGTGAGCGGATGCCACCGTCGAGGCCACTCGAGCACAGATGGTCTGGGGGCGCTAGCAGTTACTGAGCACCCCGCTCCAAGTGCCTGGCCTGTGCTAAGCTCTTTCAAGGAAGCTGTCAGTGCAGCCCTATGGAGGAGGAGGGTGAGGCTGCGAGGTCCTGGATGGTGTCCATCCCTGAAGGCTGAGGCAGGGCAGGGATCCTGAGAGCTTGCTCTGGGAGGGTGGTGCAAAGCTGGGAGCCCCACGCCTCTTCCAGGCTGCAGAAGCTGCTGCAGGGCAGGGGGCGGTGAGGGCCTGGGACAGACCTCATCATGGCCTACTATTGTCTCCCCCATACCAGGCTTCCTGGACTGGGTCCCCAAGAAGATGCAGCGGGTGGGCTGTGTGGAGCTGCTCAACACGGTGCAGAGGCGCGTCCAGCCGCGGCTACACGTCTTTGGCCACATCCACGAAGGTCAGCACGTGGTGGGGAAGGGGACCTCACAGGTTGGTGGCTCCTAATGGACCCTTCAGAGGAATCGCCCCTCCCTTCAGCCAGAAGGGAAATAAATAGCCCATTCCTACTGTTCATTTTGTAACTCCTAGCTGCCATACACACCCTGGCTGTCAATGAACTATTGTTAAATGTTTAATAATAGGAAGATGATCACAAAATTCTGTGTGACTTAGGAGGTAAATTTTGCTTATGGGGAGCCCTGCAAGTCTGCTGTGCCTCCAGCCTGGGAAGCCATCGGGAGATGGGCAGGGGGTTTTCAGAGGAGGGGGCATTTGGGCCGCAACACGGAAGATGCATTATATTTGGTGGGCACACTATGAATCCCTTAAAACCAGTGGCCCTCTCTTGTTGCTTCTATCCCCGAGGCCTGGCATACAGCAGGTGCTTAATAAGTGTGGAGGTGAGAGTGATGCCAGCTCCAGTTCTGTTATCCACACGGCCATACCCTGGCCTGTTGCTCCGTGCAGGTGTTCCCTAGTAGACCTCAGCCATCCTCACCTCAGCCCCATTTCACCAGTTTGGCACAGGTGCCTCTTTTTTTGCTTCATTTGGATATTTATCCCACCTGCCCAAGGTGCCTCTGTCACATCCCTGCCAGGAAGCATATTGGCTTCTGTGGGATGTCTGGATTGATGTGGCTTCCCTCAGAGGCATCTCCTAGCTTCCTGAACCTCTGTCTGGTTGGACCAGGGACCCCAGGCCTCCACCTTGTCTGGTCCACATCAGATCATTTTCCAGCTCAAAAGCAAGCAAGCCTCAAATCATTTGTTCCCTGAGGGCCTCTGTAGTTCATTGTCAAGGGGCAGCAGTGACCAGACCCCACCTGGCCCTGGAGTAGTTCCTGTAGGAGCCTTGGGAAGCAGATGAGTCATCGAAGCAGGATCTGAGAGGTCCTGGGAGAGGTGGGCAACTCACATGCTGCGCGATAATAAAGACTGTCATTTTCTGTGGCCCTACTATGGGCATGCAGCTCCATCAGATCCAAAGTTGCCTGTGACCAAAACCACACCGCTGCACAATTGGACAAGCAAAATGGGACTCCAAAGAATAGGTCATCACCCACCCACTGATCACTCCCTTCCTCCCCCACCACCACACAGGGAAGGGGAAATGTTCCTTCTGTCTTGGAGATGACCTGAGCTAAAGAATGAGGGTCATTCTAACAAATAGAGGTGGTGGGAAGAGAGTATGATGGAGGCAGAGAAAGTGCATGACAATGATGATAATGATAGTGATGGTGGTGATGAGGATGGTGTGATGGTAGTGATGGTGATGGTGATGGTGGTGATAATGATAGATGATGGCCGTGATCACAGCAGTGTTGGTAGTGATGGTGGTGATAGTGACAGTGTCAATGAAACTGATGCTCATGGTGGTAGTGGTGACAGGGGTGATGATGATCATGATAAGCGCATGACGGTGATTGTGATGATGATGGTGCTGATACAATAATGAGGGTGATGATAATGACAGTGGTATTGACGGTGGTGATGGTCATGGTGACATCATTGATGACAGTGTTGATGATGTTAGTGATGATGGTGGTATGGTGGTGATAATGGTGATGATGATCATGGTGGCATGGGTGATAACATTCTTGGTGATGGTGGTGATAAATAATGGTGGTGGTGGTGACAAATGGTGATTTTCAGGGCGGCGATGATGTTGATGGTGATAGCAACGATGATGGCATTGGTGGTGATGATGTTGATGGTGTTGGTGTTGTTGATGTTGATGGCACTGGTGATGATGGTGGTGATAATGGTGATAATAATGATAGGAGCAGTGATGATGATGTTGATGGTGATAGGATGATGGTGTTGGTTATGATGATGATGGTGGTGGTGATTGTACTGATGATGGCATTAGTGAAGACGATGGTGGTAGTGGTGGTGATAAAGGTGGTAATGATGATGTTGATGGCATTTTTGATGATGTTGGTGATGGCAGTGGTGGTGATGAGAATGGTGATGATAATGGTGATAGTGATGATAGCACTAGTGATGATGATGATGGTGATGGTAACGGTGGTGGTGATAATGGTGGTGATGATAAGGGTGTTGGTGACAGGTTGATCATGATAGTGATGATGATGGCAGTGGTGGTGGTGATAATGGTGGTGATGATAAGGGTGTTGGTGACAATCAGATTGATCATGACAGTGATGATGATGGTAGTGGTGGTGGTAATAATGGTGGTGATGATGGTAAGGGTGTTGGTGACAGGTTGATTATGATGGTGATGATGGTAGCAGTGGTGGTGATAATGCTGATGATAAGTAGTGATGATGATAATGGTCATAGTGATGATGGCACTAGTGATGGTGATGGTAATGGTGGTGGTGATAATGGTGATGGTAATGGTGGTGGTGATAATGGTGATGATGGTAAGGATGTTGGTGACAATCAGGTTTAGTAGTGGTGGTGATAATGGTGGTGATGATGGTAAGGGTGGTGGTGATGATGCTGATAGTGATGATGGTGGTACAATGGTGGGGATGGTGATGAGGGTGGTGGTGAATATGATGTCGATGATGAAGACTCACTGTGTGCTTCTCATGTTTCAGGCACTGGGCTGAGCACAGTGCATAGATAATTGTCTCGTTTAATCTTCACAGCAAGCTTGGAAGTGGCATGTATCATTGTCATCTCCATTTTACAGATGAAGAGACTGACCTTAAGAGTTTTTAGTAGCTTGCCCCAAACACATTCAGCCCATAGGGTCCGAGTGCCCTGTGACTGCCACACCCACTGACAGTCCTCACTGCTCTGGCTGCTGGCCTGACGGGCGTGTGCTTACCTTCCAGGGTATGGTGTCATGGCAGATGGGACAACCACCTATGTGAACGCGTCCGTATGCACTGTGAACTACCAGCCCGTGAACCCGCCCATAGTCATCGACCTCCCCACACCCCGGAACTCCTGACTGCTCCCCGCTGCCCCAGCCCTGCCCACCCACGTCAGCTCCATAGGCCTTGCCCGGCCACTGTTCCTTCCATGCTGAGTCGCCTGGATGACCCACCTGGCTGCAGGGACTGGCCTAGCAGGCAGGTCGGGGTCTTGGAACGACTCTTCAGCCTTCTGTCACCTGGAGTTGGGACCCTGCGCATCCCCATCAGGGGTTCTGTGCTCCTTACTTTTTCTGCGTGTACATCCTGTGTGTACCTTGTTAAAGAACCTGCTAAGCTCATGGCCCTGTCATGTTTGGGAAATGACTGAATCTTCATTCTTCTCACTTGGACGCCCTTCTGGTTTGGGAAGCTGCTGCTCTTGAATGGGTTTTGGAAATTACGCAAAATCTCCCTCTGACCACGGATCTGTGTGGCTGCACGCCCCAGGTTAGAGGTGGTGGGAAGACTCATGGGCTGCACACAAGCAGTCCTTGCTCTCCCTCCAAGTGAGAGAGGAGACAGGCCCAAGGCGGAGGCCCTCCAGGGAGCATTTAGGGACATCTCAGGAATTCAGACCACACCTGGCCAGGCCCACCGCAGTTTGCCTGGCATTGTTCCCTTTTTCTTCCTGTAGGCATTTCTGTTGACTTGAACAACGGCCTGAGTGTCCTAGGCATTCACCCGGAGCCTGGATCATGGGGGCTGGTTCTATGGGATGAACTGCCAGTGTGCGTGCCCAGGACTAGCAAGAGGGTTCCCCAAGGGGGAACGACCCTTGGCCCCAGGGGGACCACGCTGCTCTGCATGGTATGAACCATGGTATGAACCCATATCCAGGAATGCACTGACACACACGCACGCACGCACCCCTCTTAGTTTAACGAAGTAGGTCCTCTGTTTCTCCTTTCTGCCCCGCAGTGAGGGTCTGTTCCTTGGTGTGGTTTCCCTTGCACCATTAGGTTTCTGTCTGGCATACGCCTGCAGCTGAGGGAGTCTAAAAATCCTGTTGTCCTTGGACCAGCCAGCCCTTTGAATGGGAAGCTGTTTTCACCCCGCATCTATCCATCCATCACTCATCCCTCCATCCCTTCATCCCTCCATCCCTTCATCCCTCCATCCCTTCATCCCTTCATCCCTCCATCCATCCATCCATCCCTCTACCCCCATTCATCATCCATCCCCCATACGTCCATCCCCCATCTATCCTCCTGTGAACGGGAGGGTGGCACAGGAACAAAGCGGGCCCCAGGCTCCAGCAGCTCCACCTTGGACAGCTTCTTTTTCTTCTTTGAATTAGGACTGGTGGGGTGGGGGGCAGGGCAGAAGTGGGAACACGTAGGGCCTAGATTAGGGCAGGCAGTCAGGCAGAAATGGGCAAGTGCAGGGTCAGATTCTGTCCTTATTTAATATTTTGTTCATCACGGACTTTTTTTTGCATTTATTTTGATTTTTAACATTGCATTAACGTAGTATTATTTGTCCTGATTGGTGACATTTTTTGCACCCCGTTGCACATCTGAGAGGAGGGTGCCACTCCCTCACCCAGGTCCCAGCGCTGGGAACCAGCCTGCAGTGAGCCCTTTGTAGTCTCATTTCATCCTCAGATGGTCCTTCAAGGTAGGTACTTTGTCCCCATTTTAGAGATGAGCGACTGAGGCCAGAGGGGTGTGGTGACTTGCCTGGGGGCTCATAGCACAAAAGGAGCAGAGGCAGGATCTGACCCTCGGTCTCTGGCCTCATGGCCCTCACTTTGCCATGACCTGAAATTATGTCCCTACAAAGCAATGCATGGTCCAAGGCTCTTCTTATTGTATTTTTATTTTTAAGGGTCCTGTTCAAAACTGGTCTGAGCTCTGAGGAGTCCTGAACCCTGGGCACAGCATCCAGGCATCCTGGGAGACTGGGATTCCTTTTCTGCCCATGCTGAGCCGGGCTCCTTGAGGGGTGAGGCTGCTGTCTCCGGAAGCCTGACAGCAGCACTCTGTCGGGCTGACCGAGGCTGAGCTCTGTGGGGTGCAGGGCTCCCGGAATCCCATTGGCTGGAGGGGCTCCTGTAGCCGGGGATGTTTACGAGGTCTCTCTGATGCCTCAGGCACGGGACATGTGTGCGGTGGAGAAAACCAGGCCCTTTCAGTGCCAGCTCCACTCAATTTCTATGTGGACCAAGAACTTCAAACTCAAAAACATTTTTTTCCTAAGATATCTTCAGAATATGGTGTATTTTTATGTGGAAAAGAAAAGTTATGACGGCAGCTGTTACTTTAAGAGAAAATTCATTAAAAGTCCTCGAGGTATGAAGATGACGGCGTGATCCTCAATCATTTTGGCATAACTTGATTGTGGCTGTAATTTTTTTTTGTCAAGCATGTCAGACAATAAAGTCTTTGTAAAAAGAGAAGTCCGCACGGCTCTTCTTCCTTCTGCGTCTCTGGGTGTTGCCTGGGACGCGTGGGGGCAGCGTGGTGTCCTCTTGCAGAATGCTGAGGCCTGGACGGACTTGGAGACTGAAGCCTCCGTGTGGCAGCAATTGGTGTCCTTCTGGTTGCTTTAGCCACCCCTGAGGCGGGGGGATCGCAGAGGTGGTGGTGTGGGCAGTTCTGGGTCCTCTTGTGTTCAAACACTTGGCTGCCTGGTCTCCCGGAACAGAACACCTCCAGAGGCCTTAGCGCTGGACTCGTCCTGGAATTGGCATGTTCAACCAGCCCCTGTGAAACACAGGGTCCTGGCATTGCCCAGGAGAAACACTGGCAGGTACAACGACCCTAGTTTCAAAGCCCCCAAGCTGCAGAAGTTCTGTCATTTTTATCCATCTGTCCATCCATCCCTCCATATGCCATTTGCCCCTCCTACTACCCAACCATCCCCAATCCATCCCTCCCTCCCTCGAGCCATCCATCCCCCATTCATCTATCCATCCATCCATCCTCCATCCATCCTTCCATCTATTTCCCATCCATCCATCCATTCATCCCTTCCTTCATCCCTCCATTCACCCCCCATCCATCCTTTCCTCCCTCCTTCCCTCCCACTTTCTATCCATCCATCTTTCATCCATCCACCCCCCACCCATCCAGTCTACAAACACCACTGAGCACTTCCCACGGATCTTGCTTGGGCTAGGGAAGTGGTGGTGGTGGCAGTGATGGATTTAGGAGGTAGGATGGCAGTGAGGGACAGAGGTGGGCCATGGGGGAGGGACAGCCAAGGATAGCAGTGGATGCTGGCTGGACATGGAGATGGGGCACAGGAGCAGGAAGAGCAGGGCTGAGGAGGGACATGGAGTTCTGTTTGGGACGCTGGAGGAGGCTTTGGGCTAGAGAGGGGAGGTGTCCAGTGGGTAAACGGGGAACAATGTCTCTGGAGCCAGATGTGGGTCAGAAGCAAAGATGTGGGGCAGGGGAGACCTCCCAGGGAGGTGTGCAGGGCAGGGGGTCAGACCACAACGTGCCACCCCTCCATGGCCCTCTCCTGTTCTCAGACTGGCCCCACCTGCCACCTGCCCCTCCAAGAGCCCCATCCACCAGGGTCTCACAGGGGTGTACAACAGCCATCCCAGGCCCTGGCTCCCCATCCACAGGCGCCGAGGAGCTGCTTAGCTTGAGGGGCCCTGGCTCCTGCTCTTGGCCAGCATGCACCCCAGCAGGGCTCCTGGGCAGGGGCAGGGAAGGGACTCTGTGGCTTCTGCCCCTGGTGATTGCTGTCACAGGGCAAGTGCTGCCTGAATGCATCAGGGTCCCATCTGCCCAGCTGAGATGCAGCATCATGGCTGAGCCACACACTTCTGCAGGACGGGTAGGCAGCTCTGAGTTGTCCAGGGCGCTGTACCAATGGTGAGGCCATCCTGCAGCAGAGGTGCCTGGTGTTGGAGCCTCAGCTCTTGGGAGAGCAGCACTCTGGGCTCAGCCATTGTTCCCCAGGCAGCCCAAGGCACAGGAGACAGAACAGCATGGGGCCCAAGACCACTTTCCATTGCCAGTAGGGGTCTGGGGGCAAGTACAGCGGGCCGCCTCCCCTCCCTGCCTCCACTCTGACGGCGTGTCCACTCCCAGAGCCCCAGCCCCAGGACCAACAGCTCCGTCTTGCAATTTGCTTTCATGGAGCTAATCCTTGAACCTCCACGAGGACCAAATTCCTAGGAATTTTTCTTCTAGGAGACCCACTCCCTAGAATGAAGCCTGAATGAACCAGCAGAGCTACAAGCCCTGTGGACAGGGGCTCCACTCAACATGCCCCGGATGCTACCCACAACTCCCACCTGGGCCCAAACCTGCCTGGCCAGCTTGGGGGCCTTTATCACGTACACCTGAGAGGCTCCAGCCCACTTCCCATCGAAGGCACAGCTGAAAAGGTCTCCACACTGTGGGGATTAGGGCTGACATCTAGAAACTCAGTGCACTCTTGAAGGTTCATCTGACCCCAGAAGAAAAGCTGAACCCCTCAGGCCTTCTATGTGGGGCCCAGTGAGTGGCAGACAGGTCAGTCTTGGGGGCCCTGGGGAAAAGCAAACCCAGCCTACAGGGGTGGTCAGAGAAAGCTTCTGGAGGAAGAAGCGTGGTTGGGCCGCGAGCAGCAGGACGTCTTGGAGGGATTGGGAGGCCCACCTCCGTGGGCACTCAGCACACCTGTCTCATTCAGGACCCACAGCAACCCCGCACGGCTGTCCTCCCTTCACAGAAGAGGAAGCTGAGGCTGGGAGGGGACGTGACTCGCCCACGGCTCAGTGAGTGTTCCATTTGTAGCTTGTCCTTCACAGACCCACCTGAATGTGCTTTCATGAATGACAGAGGGGCAAGCCCAAGGGCAAGTTGAGTTATGCAAGTGTTATTTTATTTTATTTATTTTTGAGATGGAGTTTTGCTTTTGTTGCCCAGGCTGGAGTGCAGTGGCACAATCTTGGCTCACTGCAACCTCTACCCCCCGGGGCTCAAGCGATTCTCTTGCCTCAGCCTCCCTAGTAGCTGGGAT
>NW_016108026.1:587473-593676 GCF_001604975.1 Cebus imitator
TCCAGGATGGTCTCGATCTCTTGACCTCGTGATCCACCCGCCTCGGCCTCCCAAAGTGCTGGGATTACAGGCTTGAGCCACCGCGCCCGGCCCCACAATGCTTTTTATTTTGAAGTACTTTTAATTTTGAGGAAGCACTGTAAGGCGAATACAGGGAGTTCCTCCCTACCCGTCAGCCAGTTTCCCCTGCATATCCGTGATACATTTATCCAAACTAAGAAATCAACACTAGTACCACAGAGTTAAATACAGTCTTTATCTGGATGTGAGCAGTTTTTGCCGAGTGTCCTTTCTCTGTTTCAGAATCCAATCTATGATCCCGAGCTGCATTTAGTTATCATGGCTCCCGACTCTCTTCCAGTCTAAGACAGTTAGACCATTTCTCCGTATTTCCTTGCTTTTTCTGACACTGGAAGTTCTGAGGTGTGCTGGTTGAGCATTCTGTGGAATGTCCTTCAGTTTGTGTTTGTCTGCTATTTTCTCATGAATAGTCTGGTGTTATGTGTTTTGGAAAAAAAAAACCCCACGGAGGGGAAGGCGCCATCACAAGGCATCCATCTAGGGTAACTCAAGAGGAGCAGGATGCACCCCTGGGGATGTCCATCTCCATCCCCTGGTTAAACTGATGGCTGTGGGTTTCTCTGCTGTAAAGATTCTGCTGGTTTTTTTTTTCCACATTCAGTCTGTTAGGAGCGAGTCACTAGGTCCAGCTCCACTCAAGGAGGAAGGAGTTAAACGTCTCCTCCTGGAGAGAGGAACATCAAAGCATTTGTGGACATATGTTAAAAGCAGCATGGTAATTAATCAATATTTGGGGAGGTATAGTGAGGCCATGCCAACATCCCATTTCTCCTTAAAGTTTTGCCCACTCATTTTAGCAGCCATCAGCAGATCTTGGCTTCAGCAATTGCCACTGTGGTGCTCACATGCTGATATTCCATTTCCTCATTCCTCCTGCAGTCCTCTTTTGGAATTCTTCTGAAAGGAATATTTGTCCCCTCTCTGCTGCTGTTGCGCTCATCTCACTCTGAACTCATTATTTGATTCTTTGGGTTAGAAACTGATTGTATCATTATCTGTTTTATTGCTTCAGTGGTTGCAGCTTTGTCCACTGGAAGCGCTGAGTCCTTGGGTTTATTAATTTTACTTCCTTACTTTCAGGCAATAGAAGATGTTCTAGGCGCCTCCTACCTTGCCCTGGCCTTATAATCAGTCGTTTGTCCAGAAAGCCCTAGCTCCTTTCACTCAGAAACTAAGATCTGGGGCCAGGTGCAGTGGCTCACGCCTGTAATCCCAGCACTTTGGGAGGCCAAGGTGGGTGGATCACTTGAGGACAGGAGTTCGAGACCAGCCGGACCAACATGGTGAAACCCTGTTTCTACTAAAAATACAAAAATTAGGTGGGCATGGTGGCAGGCACCTGTAGTTTCAGCTAGTCAGGAGGCTGAGGCAGGAGAATTACTGGAACCTGGGAGGCAAAAGTTGCAGTGAGCCAGGATGATACCAGTGCATTCCAGCCTGGGTGACAGAGTGAGAGTCCAAAAAAAAAAAAAAAAAAAAAAAAAAAAACTGAGGGAAAAACAAAGTTATTCACCTTTCTCACTTCAGTGAGAGTTAAAAAAAAAAAAAAAAGACCTGGGCGGTAGGTGTGCTGGTTGCACTGCTCCTCGGCCTTCTTAGAGACACAGCTAGGAAATGTATTTAGTGTACTAACCATTTATGCACACATATTTATCTGTCTCTACCTCTATCCACCCACCCACTCATCTATCAATCAACCTATCATCTATCAATCATCTACCCCATCTCTCCATCCCTGTCTTTCTCTATCAGTAAACATTCACACTGATAGCCCCACCTCCCGTTCTAACACAACAATGCAATCTCAGCAACACAACTGATTCTTGCTTTTCCACCTTGTTCATTTACAACCTTTTTTTTTTTTTTTTTTAACAGGGTCTCACTCTGTCACCCAGGCCGGAGTGCAGTGGTGTGATCTCAGTTCACTGCAACCTCCACCTTCCAGGCTCAAGTGATCCTCCTGCCTCAGCCTCCCAAGTAGCTGGGACTATACAGGTGTGTGCCACCATGCCCGGCTAATTTTTGTTATTTTTGTAAAGATGGAGTTCCGCCATGTTGCCCAGGCTGGTCTTAAACTCCTGGGCTCAAGAGATCCATCCGCCTCGGCCTCCTAAAGTGCTGGGATTAAAGGCGTGAGCCACTGTCCCGACGCTTATTTGTAACTTTTTTCTTTGACAGTGGATGCTGAGAAGCCTGGCTCCCACAATTACAATTTACTTATGCATTTCTCTGCCCCTAACATACCTACAGTCTGTTGCTCATCTGACCCTTGTGAGAGGCACAGTAGCCAACTAGAGGGCAGTGTCCACGTGCAGGCTTTTCATCTTTAGCTTTACAAAGTTACACTGCTCAGCTCCTCCCCCATCGCCTTTCAGTGTGCTGAAATGTCATCCATTTGTAATATAGTTATCCCTGGTCTGCCTGCTGTCCTGGGATCCCCTGACTTCCTGGCTGATTACTGACTTGCATATAATGATGTTCGTATATTATATGCATGTATATTTGCATATAATTACTTATTTGCATATAATGACATTGTTCCCTCTTCATGGTGTACCCTATGGGTTTTGACAAACGCATAGAGTCCAGTATCCATTAGCACAGGATCATGGAGGACCGTTCTTCCATCACCCTAAAAATTCCCCGTTTTGGCCCCTGCATAGTCAAACTGTTTCCAAAGAGGCTGTATGAGTTTGCAGTCTTACTAGCAACGAGTGAGTATTCCTGCTGGTTCATATCATCATCAGACTTTGGTCTCATCATTTTAAAAAACTGTAGCCATTTGAGTGTGCATGGGTGTTTCACTGTGGTTTTAATTTCTATTTCCCAGTGACTAATGATGTGGAACTTCCGTCGTGCTCATCATTCACGTCCACTCATTTGTGGGAATCTGCTTAGATCTTTCATCCCTTTTTTAAACAATCAGGTTGCTTGTTTCCTTGCTGTTGCGTTTTAAGAGTTCCTTATATTCTGGACAGAAGTTTTTCTTTTCTCCCAGTCTGTAGGTACTCTTTTTTACTCTCTTAACAGTGTCTTTCTTAGAGTAAAAATTTAAAATTCTGACATAGTTCAATTTATCCATTTCTTCTTTTATAGCTGGAGCTGTTGGTGTCTGATCTAAAAATTCATTTCCCATCTCCAAACCCAAGGCCCTGTAGATTTTCTCTCATGCTTTCTTTTAGGAGTTTTTTAGTTTTATATTTCACATATAGGTCTGTAATACATTTTTGTTTTTTTTGAGTCTCACTCTGTCACAGGCTGGAGTGCAGTGATAGGATCTGGGCTCAATGCAACCTCCGCCTCCCAGGTTTAAGTAATTCTCCTGCCTCAGCCTCCTGAGTAGCTGGGATTACAGGTGTGTGCCACTATGCTCGGCTAATTTTGTATTGGCCAGGCTGGTCTCGAACTCCTGACCTCAGGTGATCCACCCGCCTTGGCCTCCCAAAGTGCTGGGATTACAGGCGTGAGCCACTGCGCCCAGCTGGAAACTGAATATTTTGAAGAATATAGTTTGGCAACTTTGGAAATAAGATCTCGCCCCCTCCCTCTCCAATACCATGCAAGGGTTATTTGCTGCTGCTGCTTGCAGTAGTTGGCTTTGTTTAATGACTTTTCCAACCGAATTCTTTAAGGTTTGCATTCTCTGTCACACGTAGACAATGAAATTTCCTATCAGTTAGCTTAGTGGTAATTGATGATTAGACAGAGTTCCTTAAACACCTGGAACCAATAAATTTCCCAGTCTTGTTCACACCTGTAATCCCAGCACTTTGGGAGGCTGACCTCTTGATCACGAGGTCAAGAGATCGAGACCAGCCTGGCCAACATAGTGAAACCTAGCTCTACTAAAAATACAAAAATTAGCTGGGCGTGGTGCCGCGTGCCTGTAGTCCTGGTTACTCGGGAGGCTGAGGCAGGAGACTCACTTACAGGAGGCGGAGGTCGCAGTGAGCTAAGATCGCGCCACCGCACTCCAGCCTGGGTGACAGCAGGATTCCATCTCGAAAGAAAAACAAACATTCCCCGTCTCTGCTGAATGCTCTGAATGCCTGTCTGCACACACCGTCAACACGCGCAGCTAGTTGACAACGCTGCCTCGGCCTTCACTTTCTGCTGCTGCAGAAATCAGTCAGAGGTGAGAGTTTAGAGCCTTTTTATGCCTTTTCTGAGCATGCTCACAACTCTGGGCCTATGCACAGCACTGTTTACATTTGCAGCTTTCTAGCTTCTCAAGAAATGCCTTGGCGTTTTTTAAGGCCTGCGTGGAGCATTTTATTTCCCAGCTTTTCCTTTGAAGCTTTCTGCCTAGCCTTTTGATTGCCTCAACTGCTCTCCATTGCCTTAGGTGGCCACCAAGTTAAAACACTTTCTTGTTTGTTTGTTTTTACAAATGCTCCCTCCCTAACTCTGGGAAAAAGGTTTTTTTACACCTGGCCAAGCTCTGAGTTAGGCCAAAACAGCCAGCCTTGCAAGGACATCTTTCAGGGAGCAACTACGCAGGTTGAATAGTGACAATTTTTTGGTGAAATGGCTTCACAGTTGCTCCAGCTCTATTCTGCTCCATGTGGTGACCGCCACACTGCACTGGGAATGCAGGCTGTTCTTTTCTAAGGCTGTTGGGGACCTGGAGAGTGGCTGGTTGGACTAGAGTGGTTAAAATGCCACAAGTCGGGCCTGGCGCGGTGGCTCATGCCTCAAATCCCAGCACTTTGGGAGGCCGCGGTGCGTGGATCACCTGAGGTCGGGAGTTCGAGACCAGCCTGGCCAACATGGTGAAGCCCCATCTCTACTAAAAATACAAAAATTATCTGGGCATGGTGGCACATGCCTGTAATCCCAGATACTCGGGTAGCTGAGGCAGGAGAATTGCTTGAAACCAGGAGGTGGAGGTTGCAGTGAGCCGAGATCGCGCCATTGTACTCCAGCCTAGGTGACAGAGCAAGACTCCGTCTCAAAAAAAAAAAAACAAGCCACAAGTCTTGCCAATGTTCAGCTGCTTTTCTTGAATCAGTGCCCATTTGGTTCCTGCAAGCCTTTGGATAATTTCTAGAGTTCTCAAAGAAGTTGATTCTGACTAATATCGCCAGTTTTCTTGCTGTTTTGGAGGGAAGAACTTTTGGAGGTCCTTCCTCTGCCATTTTTCCTGATGTAACCTTCATGATTTCCTTTTATCTCTTCTGTTCACTTGTTAATTTTACCTTTTGCAAGTATATTTTTAAAAGTATATTTTTAGTAGTTGCTCCGTGGTTTATAAATACATTATAAAACAATCTGTCTTCAATGATATCATATTGCTTCACATGCAGCATGAGAACCTTTTAACAGTACACTCTGAATTCTTTCTTCCCGTCCTTCCTGCTTGTTGTACTTTTAAATCTGGTGTAAACACTTAATATGCTGTGGCAGATTTTGCTTTTGATGGCTAACTTTTAAAATTTCAGGTATAAAATATTTTTTTTAACCTTCGATTATCTCATTTGTGATACTCATTTCTTTGATATATCCAAATTTCTGACTCAATCATATTCCTTCTGCTTGTAGAACTTCTTTTAAACTTTTTTTTTTGAGACGGAGTTTCACTCATGTTACCCAGGCTGGAGTGCAATGGCGCAATCTCGGCTCACTACAACCTTCACCTCCTGGGTTCAAGCAATTCTTCTGCCTCAGCCTCCCAGGCAGCTGGGATTACTGCTCACCACCATGCCTGGCTAATTTTTGTATTTTTAGTAGAGACAGGATTTCACCATGTTGACGAGGCTGGTCTTGAACTCCTGACCTCAAGTGATCTACCCACCTCAGCCTCCCAAAGTGCTGGGATTACAGGTGTAAGCCACCATGCCCAGCCTAAAATTTCTTTTATAGTAAGGATGCTGTCCATGAGTTCCCCTAGTTTTTGTGTGCCTAAAAAAATCCAATGTTTCTTTTTCTTTTTGAAAAGTATTTTGCTGCTTACAAAATTTTAGCTCGATGATTTTCTTTCAGTGCTCTGAAATTGTTATTCCATTGTCTGCTGGCTAGCACAGTTTCTGAGGAGAAGTGTGCTGTGATTCTTATCCTTGTTCCTCTTTAGGTCAGTTATCTTTTTTCTCTAGCTGCCTTCAAAATTTCCTGTGGGTTTTTTT
>NW_016108026.1:594431-616372 GCF_001604975.1 Cebus imitator
GTGTGTGTGTGTGTGTGTGTGTGTGTGTGTGTGTGTCCTGCCAGGTTCTATATGCTTCTATTCTCTTTAGTTTAATGTTTGTAACTCATTTTAGAAAATCCTCAGCCATTATTTATTCAACTATTTCTTCTGCCCCATGTTCTCTTTCTTTTCCTCCTGAATGACATGCATATTAGACCATTTTATCCTGTTCCACAGCTCTTATATGTTCTGCAATTTTTCCCCACTCTTCTTTTTCTCTGCATTTATGTTTAGAAACATGCTACTGACCTATCTTCAAACTCACTCATTCTTTCCTTATGTCGTATCTACTGATGAGCTTGTCAAAGGCAATCTTCATCTTTGTTACTGTGTTTTTTATTTCTAGACTTTCTGATTCTTGCAGTTTTCATCTTTCTGCTGAAATTGTCTGGTCATGAGTTGTCTTTCTTTTCCATTAGAGCTCAAACACATAAACTGGTTATTTAAACATTTTTCTGATAGTTCCAAAATCTGTGCCATGCCTGAGTCTGATTCTTATGATTGTTTTGGCTTCTTAAGCTGTGTTTTTATAATTGCCCTTGGTATGCCTCAATATTTTTTGTTGAAAGCCAGACATTTGTATAGTGGGGCCCAGCAAACTTTCTCTGAAGAGGATCGGATAGTAAATATTTCAGGCTTTGAGGTCCACATACCTGCAGTCAGTTGCACTTCTTGTTCTTTTCCTCCTTCTTTTCTTTCTTCCTCTTTGTCCTCCTCCTTCTTCAACCCTTAAAAATGATGAACCCACAGGGCTGCTGAACAGCCCCAGACTAACTGTACTCACTCAGCCTCAGGAAGTCAGGACAGCTTCGTGGAAGAGGTGGCTTGGGGAGTTTTGAAGGAATATTCAGCATTTCCTGAGCAGTAGGTGGAAGAAACAGCTGGTGCCAAGTGCAAAGATACGTACGAGTCAGTGTGGGGAAGCTGAAGTCCAGCACACAGGATGCGATCTGGGCACACAGGTGGGGCCTCAAGTGCTGAGGCAGGGCACATGGACCGGGTATCCATCTGCCCCTCACAGCTCAGCATCCCATCCTCCACCACGGTGGGGATTTTAATAGGTTACTTTGCAAATTTGGGGACACACTTTCAATTTCTGGGGTTGGAATAACAGCTGGCAGATGCCAAGCCTTCTTACCAGAGCTTGTTGAAAGTTCAGTGTCACCTGTTTTTATGGGTGAGACTGCATTTTAAAACAGTTATGTCAGAGTATGCTTCCAGCAGTGCTGGTGGGAAATGCATGGAAAGATCCAGAACTTGTTTTGCCAGGAGCTGGGAGATGCAGCCAAGAGAAAATGGATCTGACCCCACAGCCACCTCCCAGTGCTATGAGGAGTCTAGCACACACAGGCCATCCACAGAGAAGCCCCAACATCAGAGTTGCTCCCCCACATGCCCACACTCCCTGCAGAGCCTGGTCAGTTTTCCTTCTGGGAAAGGGACCCAGAGGACGTGCCCTACCCCAGCATTAGAGCGCCTGCTGTGTGTCAGCCTGGTGGGGGGTGGAGGTCAGTGTTTTCACCCTGTGGGTGGACTCTAGACCCAGCTGTCCTGTGCAGAAGGGAGGGGCTTTCTCTGCCAAGTAGTGAGGGCATCGAATGGGGAGCTCAACCTCTGCCAGGGGTTACAGGAGGATCACAGCTGGGCCTCAGAGGAAGAGTGTGGGGCTGTGCAGATGAGAACAGGAGTCCCAGGAGGAGGAGCCAGCAGGAGCCAGGGCATGGAGGCAGGGATGTAGGCATGGGGGATGAGTGAGTCCTGGGCTGCCTGCAGGGGAGCCTGCCCGACCATCTTCAGGCCCTCCGACGCTGGTCTGGGCTGTCACTCATAATTTTGACAATTTTCAAACTTTCCTTCATACCTGTCAACTCCAAGAAAGGGCCCTGTCAGAACTGTCCCAGGTGGGGGTCACAGTCAGTGGCCACTAGGCTTGTCCTCAGGAAGGTGGAGGCCCAAAGCCCCACGGGTCTCACTCAGGTGTGAGTTGTTCTTCATGGAGTCAGGCTGGCCGGTGTCCCTGAGCAGGACGGGGATGGGGTAGTCAGTGCCTGTGTCCCCAGGAGAAGAGACATGGACACCCCGACTGCAACAGGGGACTCAGAGGTCCTTTGACCCAGGACCCAGGATGCTGGGGGTTAAAGGAGGCAGCAGCCCTTGAAAAATGGGGTGCAAGGCTCTAACTGCCCTGGGTACCCTGCGGGGAGGTCATGAGTAAAACTTCCAGAAATTCCAGGCTTTTAAGAATGTTAGCATTGGCCAGGCACAGTGGCTCATGCCTGTAATCTCAGCATTTTGAAAGGCTGAGACGGGCGGATCATCTGAGGTCAGGAGTTTGAGACCAGCCCAGCCAACATGGGGAAACCCTATCTCTACTAAAAATACAAAAATTAGTCAGGTGTGGTGGCGGGTGCCTGTAATCCCAGCTACTCAGGAGGCCAAGGCAGGAGAATTGCTAGAACCCAAGGGGTGGAGGTTGTAGTGAGCCAAGATCGTGCCACTTCACTTTAGCCTGGGCAAAAGAGCAAAACTCCATCTAAAAAAAAAAAATGTTAGCATTAGTAATTCTTTTGAAGTCTCAAGGATCATTCTTGCAGACTATTTTATTTGTTTAGACTAATGAGTGAGGGTGCCCAAGACACAGTGGTGGCACCTGGCGCCTGGAAACCAAGCATTCCACACTTGAGCCTGGGGCAGCCGCACCTCCCCCGATCCAGAGACAGGCGGGCTGGGCTTGGGTTTTGTATTTTTGAAAATTCGTGAAACCCCCAAATTATAGGATTTTATTAGTCTTGAAACAGGCCCCGTGGCTGTGGGCCCGCTGGACGCACGGCAGCTGTGTCTACTGCAGGAAAGCCCGGAGGAAGTCATTGTAGGAGATTTTTGAAGACAGCGTCTTGTCGTAATACTCCAGAATATGGAAGAACTCCTCTTCCGAGAGGTTGATGCCGTACTGTCTCAGGACCTGGAAGGCAGAGAAAAGGGGCCTCTGAGGCTTGTCTTGGTCCTAGGTTATGGAGGCAGATCCTCCATGTGCATCTGGGTGTGAAATGGGAGGAGACATGGGGCTGCCGTTGGGGGCTGCTTCCTGTTTGGGCAGAGGCTGAGAGGGCACAGAAAGAGCATGCACAGGTGGGAGGGTGACTTCAAAAGTAGGGTTGGGGACCAGGTGGACGTGTCCCCCAGCCCCCTTCCTGGCAGCCTGCCTCCATAACCTAGGGCCAAGACAAGCCTCAGTATGCCTGAGGGGCTGAAGGCTGGTCAGCATGATTAGACAAGGTTGATGGTCAGAGAGGTGGGGACTCTCGGGGAGACCTGGCCATGTGGCCATAACTTGGGGCGGGACCCCAGGGTACACCCAGGCAGAGGAGGGCAGGGCCAGTGGGTGCAGAGTACAGAGAATTGCTGTGATGAGACAGTAACACAGCCTGGAGCACAGCCTGCTGGTGGTAAAGCAAATACTGACTGCCCCTTCCTCTTCAGTTACAGAGCCTTTCTCCTGGGCTCCTGAGTGTCCAGCTAACCAGGAATATGTCTCAGTGTCTCCTGCAGCTAGGTAAGTTCTAGCCAGGGAAGCTAAGTACGAATGTTATGCGGAACATCTGGGAAGCCTCCTTTAAAGGAGAGGGGCATGCCCTTTTTCTCTCCTCTTTTTCCACCTGCTGCCTGGAATATGGCTGTAATGCAGGAGCTCCAGCAGCCACCTTGGACCATGAGGTTGGCTTGAGGAAGAAAGCCAGCAGCTGGGGATAGTAGAGCAAAAATGTGGTCCCTGATGATTGTCCAGCCACCACACCAGCTCTGCACTCCCTACCCCTGGACTTCCTTTCTGTGGGAGCGAAATAAACTTTCACTTTTTTTAAGCGGCTGTTATTTTTTTCTCCTGTTATATGATGCCGAAACAAATCCTGACAGACCCTTGTAATAAATAAATAAGGTCATCCATTTCCTATCCACACTTGTGTTATAATTTGTTTGTAGGAGGAGACTGTAAAGCCGGGCTAGACGGCCCAGAGGTCCCACAGGGTGGAGGTCAGTGGGCTGGCTGTCAGGTCCAATGGGATGAAGGTAGAAAAGGAAGCTGAGCCTGGTGTCCAAGACGGCCCCGCAGTTATACCATCCGACCTGCAACCATGGCTGAATTCCTGGAAAGTTGCTGGAAGGGAATGACAGAACCTGCCCTATTTCCTGCCTGACTTTGCTTGGAGGATAAGGGAGAATCTCTGACTGTGATTCATACTTGACCCCGAAGGAAAGAGGAACGTGCATGTGGATGGAAAACCACTGCAGGGTGTTCGTGAGGTGATGGGCGTGGGACACGGTAGGGGTGGGGCACCGAGGGACGTTGGGACAGATGCCCAATGGTGGGGCCCCACTATGCACTGCAGGGGCAGGGCTCACTTTGCAGGCCCAACATAGGTCAGAGATGCTCTTCAGAGCCTGCAGGAGAGCCCAGATGTGGGGCGAAGGCTTGGAGCAGCAGCAGCAGGAGCAGTGGTGGTGGTGCCTTAAGGGACCTGGGCTCAGGCCATGGAGGCACAGAGCATCCATGCAGGGCTCCAGAAACTTTTGGGAAGGAGAACTTGGGGTCTGCAGGTGAGAGGCGAGTGGACTCAGGCCTTGATCACTTGGGGGTCCCAAGGAAGTGAGATCTGAGACAGCCAGGTCACACTAGGCCTTCAGCAGGGGGTGGAGGCCCCCCACAACCCCATTGGAAGTTTCTGGCGACTGGCATTTGGCAGCTGCTCGCTGCATAGGCATTGGGCGCAGAGCCGGGCTCACCATCCTGAAATCGGCCACGCTGAGCAGCCCCGTGCCAGCCTCGTCATAGCTTTTGAACGTGCGCCGCATCGGCCTCCAGCAGTGCACAATTTTGGGCTGGATACGCAGCAGAGCAGAGTAAAAAGAAGAGGTCTCGGCGCCGGCTTCTTTCTAAACACAAGACAAGAAGGGGTGAGGAGGGAGCTTCTGAATGGGAGGGTGGCGGGGGCTCCTCCTTGCTCTGTCACGCCCAGCCCTGCTCCGGCTTCACCTCCCCACCTGCGCCACTGGCTCCCAATCTGGGATGGGGCCCGCCAGCAGAACTCATGACAAAGATGCGCGCCAGCCCTCTGACCATGACCAGTCCATGTGTGGGCTGTTTAAAAACATTTACTAATCAGCCATCTCATCTATACCTCCCCCACTGGCAACTGGAAAGAAGGCAGGTCTCTATCCCCATGTCACAGACTGGGAGACGGAGGTTCAGGGAGGTAAAGTGACGTGGGCTTCGACCCCAACACACTTCAGGCTGCAGGGAATGCAAGGGAATGCAAGGAGACGGCCAGGCAGATATGGGCCCATTTCAAAATAGTTTGAGGAAAAAAAGAGATTTCAGGCTGGGTCTTCTAGCAGGTTATTATAACGAGCAGTGTTACAAAAAGTTCACAAGGTTGTAATTCTATCAAGTAATTAGACAGTACACTAACTACACCGTGATTACTTCATTTAGGTGCCGTTAGATTGAAAGCAAGGTATTTGAGCATGGTTCAGTCCCGGCGTGTTTGAATATCACAGAGGTGAATGGTAGGCAACAATGGGTAACACGTTTTGGGAAAGTTGAATTTTAACACAACACTACATGAGACAGAGGAGCTCAGGGTTAAGCTGCTTTCATTTTTTTACATCATTTAGCACCTATGACGTGAGTTCCCCAGGTACCCATGGCTTCATGAGCTGCCAATTTGCCAATCAGCTGATCTACAGGTAGGGAAGAGAGGGTGAGGCCCGCCTGCCCTCCCACACCTAGTTTTTATCACAGGGAAGGAGAACCAGCACAGCCAGAGCCCCACCTCTGACCTGCCTTGCAGGGAGCAGCAGCACCACGCTGCCTTCCCCCAGGGATGTCTTTCTGCTGCTGCCTGCTGTGGTGGAGAAAGCTCCCAAATCACTAGAACGGGAAGTCACCCTTTTAGCTTCTCTGCAGGGAGACATTTGACCTGACCGCCACACTTATGCGGTGGTGGCCTTGGCAGCTGCCAGAGGGGACGAGGGTTGTGACCAGGACCATGTCAGGGGCCCACTCTCTCCTGGAAAGTGTGTGGCAGCTTCTCAATCCATGCCAGTCTGGTGCCGGGATTTGAGGAGGTGGAGTGGGGGAACTCTTCTGAACCACACAGTGGTGACTTGGGAGGGGTGGGGGGAGGGTGCCACAGTCTCTGTGGCCTGACCTGCAGCACTTGGTATGATCCCACTCTAACCCCAGCCTTGCAGGGTCGCTGAGGCTGGACAGTGCAGCTGGAAGATGGCGGCTGTGGTGGCCTCTTCACTGGCGAGGGCTCAGAAGGGGGCACTGGTGTGCTCTTGAGCAGGAGCCCATGTGCCTCCTACCACACCTTAGAGCCCTGCAGATCTCCAGAAGGAGAAACGGAGGCCGAGAGAGGTGGAGGAAGGCTGGAGTTGACAGAAGCCCTGCAGGCCATGCATCTCCAGGTTCTCACGTTCTTGGCTCCCGTGAAGATGGAATGAGGACAGTCTTCTCTGTGCACAGAAGAACTGAGCTGGCAGAACTGTCTTAAATCTTTTTCTTTTTTTTTTTTGTAAACTTGATCTAAGCTTTTAGTACCAGCTCCTGTTTGTCTAAACTAGAAGCTAGACTAAGACGGAAAATGATTTTGCACAAAATTGCAAATCTAGCTGTGAAAAAACTTTCTGCACGGCCTCTGCTTAACTGTGGCTGGATTAACACACTCCCCATTCCCTAGAGTCCCACAGCTGTGGCCCAGGCAGGTGTAGCCCTTGGGTGGGGTGAGTGGGGGCGGGGCCAGGGCTGTCAGCCCCACACTCCTGGTCCCTCCAGCTGAGTCATAAGGTGGTCGGAATCGGCTGTGTTTGTTCCCCACATCGACAGCACCAGATGTACTGGTACTTGTTATTTAATTCAACGTAACTCAATTCAACATTAATTCAGTACTAAAAACATTTTTTTTGGCTTTGTGTTTTGGAAGGGCTGGAGCAATTGCTGTGATCGCACTGGGTGTGGGTTTCAGTTAAGAAATTGTAAGTAGTTGAGAATAAAAGGTAAAAAATTCAGAAGAACTGTACCCTCCAGCTTCTCTTGAAGTGGCTTTAGGTTTTCATTCCTCTTCAAAGGAACAGAAAGAGAAAATTGTAGACAATGCATAGTGGGTATAGTTTATGCCAAGAAAGATGACAAGGGACTCCAGCCGCCACACACACTCTGGCCCCGTCTAAAACAGCTGGTGGGTGAAGACCCTTTCAGCTCCAGTGTTGACCAGTGCTGTGATGCATCCACCCCTCACTTTGCCTTTCGGGTTAACTGACCAGGCACAGCCCCCAGAGTGCTGTATGAAGCCTTGGTCACATAGATGCCTGGGAAGAGCCACCATAACCAGGTGTCTGCCACCCAAACAGGTGGAAAACCTGGGATACAGGCTACTGGTTCCCATGCTGGGGTCTCCAGAACCTTGTAGGATTCCAAAAGGAGAGGAAGAAAATCTTAAATCACTTCCAAGAAAGTAAATTTCTGAGCTGTTTTCAATATCTGCACAGCCTGGTAGAGGCCTTGTCTTTACCACAGCCCTTGCTCCCAGGTACGAGCCTCCAGCACACAGGCCATGGGCTTTGGGCCCCCTTCCACAGACTCTGGCTGTCTCATGCTGATCTGACCACTGCCTGGCCCTCTTTAAGTAACGGAGGAAATGGGGTGCCTAAGTATTGCTCATGTATCACATGCATGCAGAGAGCATCGGAGGAGGGTCTATGGAGAGGTGACAGCAAGGCCGGGGACATTTCACAGAAGAGGCCTGGCTGGCAGCAGGGCTGGACTGGCCTCTGGCCTCATACAGTCTCTGAGTCCACCTTTTCTGTGAAGCTTGGTGATGCACAAATGCAATGAATTAAGAAAAACGAGGCCGGGTGTGGTGGCTCACGCCTGTAACCTCAGCACTTTGGGAAGCTGAGGTGGGTGGACTGCTGGAGCCCAGGAGTTGGAGACCAGCCTGAGCAACATGGCAAAACCCTGTGATATGGTTTGCCTCTGCGTCCCCACCCAAATCTTATCTCAAATTGGAATCCCCAGTTGTCATGGGAGGGACCTGGTGGGAGGTGAGTGGACCATCGGGGAGGTTCCCCATGCCGTTCTTGTGAGAGTGAGTGAGTTCTCAAGACAGCTGATCGTTTTAAAAGTGTTTGGCAGTTCCCACTTCACTCTCTCTCTCTCTCCTGCTGCCATGTAAGAAGTACTTGTCTCTCTTTCACCTTCTGCCATGATTGTAAATTTCCTGAGGCCTCCACAACCTCATGGAACTGTGAGTCAATTAAACCTCTTTCTTTTATAAATTACCCAGTCTCAGGCAGTATCTTTGTAGCAGTGTGAAAATGGATTCATCTCCACAAAAATATAAAAATTAGCTGGATGTGGTAGCTTGTGCCTGTAGTCCTAGCTACTTGGGATGCTGAAGCAGGATCCCCTAAGCCTGGGAGTTCGAGGCTGCAGTGAGCCATGAACCACTGTACTCCAGCCTGGGCAACAGAGTGAGACCCTATCTTGAAAAATATCAAAATAAAAAAAATGCAAGTACCACTTTCCACCTGGCTCCACGTTTTCTGCAGGTGGGCAACGTACCATTTTGTGTGCGTTCTGGATCTTCATTCTCTGCATCAGTGAGGTTTCCTTTGCTTTTAGCAGGAGGACACAGCTCTGAATGAAGTCGCAGTATGCAAATTTCCCATTGTTCTTTAAGTCGTATTTTATAATGAGCTGCTGACACTCCTCTTTGCTTATGTCCAGGTTGAATTTCTCCACAAGAGCTACAGACAAGAATGGCAGTTCAATTGGTGGCGATTCATTTATTCGTTCATTCATTCATTCATTCTTCACTCATTCATTCAACACTTGCTGAGCCACCTTCTCTGCTTTAGGCCCCGCTTGGTCCTCACATCAAAGAACTCACGGTTGATGGCTGGTCATACACGGAGACAGACATGCGACAAACTAAGTGCCACAGGGAGGAGGACCCCGAGTCCCACTGGCCCACACTGTCCTTGGTCTGCATGGTCACAACTTATGAACAGAGACTATGGAAGCTATGACCAAAGTGCAGAGAGGGACGTGAGGGGACGTTCCCCACCAAGTCGGGGCAGAGCCAGAGCAGGGGAAGTCTCCCTGAGCTCACGTGACCCTGGCAGAGGCTGGGCTGTGGAGAGGGAGTTCAGACTCGGCCCTATGACCAAGTATTTCCTAACTGGGCACCGGAGACAGGCTCTCTAGCATCTGTTACGCCATGCAAATTCATGCTTTAAGTTTCCATCCCAATGATGGTCTAAAACATAGAAAACTTATTCTGCCTACAGGAACCACCACCCTCAGGAGACAACAGCTGTGCAGCCTCAGGGGCTGAGTCCAGCCTTCTGATCAGGCTCATGTGGATGCCCCATGGGGAGTGTTGCTGGTGGCCAAGAGGCTGGCCTGCCACAACCTCCAAACAGCAAGGCACTTGTCCTCATGCCGCATTCTCCTGCCAGTTGTAAAGACAACACTTCTCTGTAAGTGACACCTCATAATTGAAGGAGGCTTATGTAGGATCAGATTTAAGTTTCATAGGCTAGACTTTGCTTCGACATCCTGAAAGAACAGAGTGTCAGGGAGCGGAATGCCATGTGAGTTGTTGAGGCAAATGAGGAAAGCCAGCGGAAGCAGACTCCATGTCAACGACACCTGCATGACAAGCCAGGCCAAGAGAGTCTGCTGCACGTTCTACAAACAGAGATTTCTTTGCCCTTGCAAAGAGGGAAGCAGCAGCAGGCATGGTGCCTGCCAGGACACAGCAGGGGCCCACGGAACCCCAAGGAACTGGCCACACGTGCTTCTGATGCTCTGACTTGCAGAAGGCCATCAGCACTGAGAAGAAAATACAGAATGACTTTTGGAAAGTAACCGGCTTTTTTTATAGTATTGAATTTTGGATGAGTGACTAACGTCTGACACGCCTATGATAATAACTGCGTGGGGGCTTAAATGAGTTCCTGCTTAAACAGAAAAAGCCAGCAATAGCAATAAGGACAGTAACACAGTGAAGGTGTATCACTCTCAAAATATCAAAGAATTAACTAAAAGAAAAGCGGAACTCCAATGCGTATGACAATCAACACGCATGTTTTGGCTTCAGCAAAACGTTACATTCAATCGGTGTTAACAACATTTGAATATTACTGACTTCAGATTTTTTATACTTAATTTACAAGTGTTTTTGAAAAATAAGCTCTAACTTAAAGAGCTTACACCTGGTTTAATTTGTGCATTTTAAAGCCATAATTATGATAAAAGTAATTTATATTAATATTGGAGGATCTCAAAGAAAACATTTTCCTTTAAAAGGGGTCTATTAGTCATATATAGGTGGAACTAAAAAGTCAAGGAGTGACATGGTCAGATGGATTTTCCAGTAACGTAAAATGTTGCATAAAAAAGGTGTAACTGGGCTGGGTGTGTTGACTCACACCTATAATACCAACACTTTGGGAGGCTGAGGTGGGCAGATCACTTGAGATTAGGAGTTTGAGACCAGCCTGGCCAACATGGTGAAATCCTGTCTCTACCAAAAAATACAAAAACAGGCAGGCATGGTGATGCACAGCTGTAAATCCCAGCTACTTGGGAGGCTGAAGTGGGAGAATCGCTTGATTCCTGGAGACAGAGGTTGCAGGGAGCTGAGATCATACTACTCTACTCCAGCCTGCATGACAGTGAGACCCTGTTTCAAAAACAAAAAACCCCCAAACAACAAAACCACAAAAACCTAAAAACCAATATGCAACATTTACTGGAAGTATAAATCCCGCTGGTTTAATTTAAAAAGTTTATCAAAGTGACTCATGCTGAAAAACAAAACAGCATCAAAGAGTGGATGTTGATGGGAATGGAGCCCCAGGGGCATCCCTGCTTCAACCTGCCCTCCATCTCCTTCAGCGGGCAGAGCCTGAGAACATTCAAGCTCTGCCCAGGGTGGCAACCACGCCTGTGATTTCCAAAGCTCAGAGTTAGTGCAGTGCTGACTTTACCATGCAGATGGAACCCCTGCTGGGAGGGGCAGTTGGTCGGAATCCTCCTCCCTGGGGACCTTTGATTAGTGAGCTGTGCAGCCCACCCTGAATTTCCCCCGTTTCCCGTTCTACTGCTCCCTGGCCTCCACCCAGGGTGGGGTGTGGCTTTGTGCCCAGTGGGAACAGCCCCTTGCCACAGGGGCTGACGACGGATTGCCAAGGGGATAGACTCAAAACGAACCCAGGAACTCGGAGGCATTGATGTTCCCCTGTCTGCCCACATCCTTCTCCTTGCATTCTTTCAGGAGCTCTCGCCAGCAGCCCTGGATTCTCTTCCGGAGCCTGCTCTCTATGGGATCACAGTTCTGCAAGGGTGGAGTGCCCAGGATCGTGGCGGTGTTCGCTGGAGTCTAGCAGGGAAGAAAAGAAAAGGCTCTTTTCACTTAAGATGTAAAATGGAAGCCATCAAAAATACCTCTGTACGTCAATACCTCCGGTTTTGAGGATCACAATTAGCCCAGAAATAAAATGAAGAATAAAACATAGGTGGTAATTTTACTAGGTAGCTTTTATTTCCATTGCTGGGCTATATGTACTTGTGCCAAGCCATAATAACCAAAATAATTTTGGAAATAAATATGTAAGCCAAGGTTCAAATCTATACAGATGCGATGTTAAAACATACTTCTGGTGTGTGTGTGTGTGAGAAAAGTGATAATGGCATATATTTCACTAGCAGAAGACTCTTATCCAAGAAAGGGATTTACTTGTCATGGGCACGAGACATCCAATCCATAAACATTCACAGAATATCTGTTATTTTGACATTATGTGGACCAAGTATAGGGCTGTTCTTTGCTTTATTGTATTTTCCATTTAAAAACAAGAGAGTGGGCTGGGCGCGGTGGCTCATGCCTGTAATCCCAACACAAAATGGGTGAGTCATTTGAGGTCAGGAGTTCGAGACCAGCCTGGCCAACATGGTGAAATCCCAGCTCTACTAAAAATACAAAAATTAACCAGGCATGGTGGTACATGCCTGTAATGCCAGCTACTCGGGAGGCTGAGGCAGGAGACTTGCTTGAACCCAGGAGGTGGAGGTTGCAGTGAGTCAAGATCGTGCCATTGCACCCCAGCCTAGGTGATACAGCAAGACTCTGTCTCAAAAAAAAAAAGGGAGTGGATTTAATTTAGCCCAGGTGTTTCTCCTTCTTCCAGTTGCTCAGGTGGAACCCTTAGAAGTCTTCCTTGACTCTCCTGCTCCCTCCCCATTCCACATCTGATCCCTCAGGAAATCCTGTTGACTCTACCTTGAAAATACATCCAGAGTCTCACCCATCCCAAGCCACCATCGCCTTTGCTAGACCTCCTCACCGACCCCCAGCCTCAGCACCAGAATGGTCTTTAAAGAGTCCCTCAGACTACGTCGCTTTGCTGCTTAAAACACAAAGTCTCCATGCCCCTCGAATGAATGCCAAAGTCCTCATCATGGCCTCCAGCCCTCTGGTCTCCTACTGCTCCTATAACAGATTTCCATGAATTTAGTGGTTTAAAACAACACCAGTTTATTATGTTACAGTTCTAGAGGTCAGAAGTCTGAACTGGGGCTCACTGAACTAAAATCAAGGTATCCAGAGGCTCAAGGGGAGAATCCATTTTCTTGCCTTTTCAGTTTCCAGAGGCTTCCCACAATCCTTGGCTTGTGGCCCCTTCCTCTCTCGCCAAAGCCAGCAGCATCAGGTGGAACGCATTAGCGATCAGCGTTAGCGTCAGATGGCACCTCTCCAGCCCTGAGCCTTCTGCCTCGGGATTCCCAGTTAAAGACCCACGTGATTACTCTAAGCCCACCTGTGTATTCCAGGATAATCTCCCCAAGACCAGCTGATTAGCAACCTCAGTTCTGTTTGCAACCTTATTTTCCCCTACCATGTGAAACAACATAGTCACAGCTTCCGAGGATTAGGACACAGGTATCTTTGGGGTGCTGCTAACCCCTCTTCTTTCTGCTCTACTTACTGCCTTTTAACATAAGAAATACTTATGCTTACTGCTTTCTTGCCTGTCATCCCCTGAAAGAACATAAACTCTGTAAGAGCAGGAACCTTAGTTCATTCTCAGCTGTAGAAAATACCCAGCACACAGTAGGTATGCAATAAACTTGTACGGAGTTAATGAAAATGGAATAGCCAAGGTCATGCACAGTGATGGTGGCTTTATGTGCATGGCGTGGCATTCTCTCAACCACCCTGTCCTGGTGACGTTGCCATCCCTTTCTGAAGACAAGAAAAGAGCCTTGGTGAGCCTGGGCACCTTCCTCGCTCCCAAACCTGGGGTGGCTCAGCCAGGGTTCCAGGCTGTGCAGCTTGACAGGCCTGGGCTCAAAATCAGGTCGCTCCACATCTGAGGAACTAAGATCACATGAGAAAGCCTCTTAGAGCCTCACTGTCTTCAACTGGAAAATGGGTATAACTAGCCTCAAGGGACTGCAGCCTGCAGTTGACCACAGGGCCTTGCCTTCCGCACAGAACTGCCGGCAGCACCATCACACCGCGCCAGGTGCCCCCTGCTTCCTTTCCCACCTTGCACCTGCTCATGCCTCCTTTCCATCCCACTCCTCCGCCGTTCCCATCCCCACATCTTCCCCTCCCCGGGAATGGGTGCTAAGGGCCCGCCCCAGTGGGCTCCTTGCCTGTGGCCACCCTAGGCTCACCCGGCTTCTCAGCCACCAACCCCTGGGCCACACCAGTCCCCATCCCAGCGGTATTTGTGGATGTGGCATGAGGTGGCCTGGGACACTTGGAAGAATGGAGAACTCACACAGGGGTGACTCCGAGACTTTGACCCTGGTCTTAACTCCCGAGTGGGCGATGAGAGGGCAGATCTGGTGCTTTCCGAGATGTCAGGGACACTGCTCCCTCTCTGGGCTGCAGCCGAGTCGCCCGAGGCCATCGGTGTGGCTGGTGTCTCAGAACTGAACCTGCTCAGGAAGTCCGGGCATTTCAGCCTCCCCTTGGCATTGACTGGCATCTCGTTCCAGAGTCTGTCAAACTGGAGAAGGAGCAGAAGTCATTTCCCAGGTGCCAGTGCAAACACAGGCAGCGTGGCACCTGTGCCAGCGAGAATTGGGGGTGGGGGGGCGGTCTCGAGGGAGGTGAGCGCTCACGTGACTGGTGGGGGTCCAGGGCTCACGTCAAGAAGAAAATTAAAAAAAGTAAAACGGCCATTTGGCTTCGCTCGGTGGAGGCCTCCAGAAGACTGGAAAAGCAAAGACAAGAGGGTTATTCATGGCTTCGGCAGGACATTTTTTAATTGAATTGGGCCCTCAGTGAGCACTTTAAGGCCATTAAATCTTGTGATTAGTCACAGTGCCTGCGCTGCAATGTATTTGAACATTTGGGAGAAAACGCAGATCAGAGCCCCCACCCACCTTCGTCCCAGGAAAGCCCAGTCAGACTCGTTTCTCACCCTTCCAGGCACACCTGAGTTCTGCAAACAGCTCACCAGGTGATGCCGCCCTCAGCCTCTGCATTTGCATCCACGATTTATTTCACCCCAAGGGCAAAAAATGTCTTCTCACAAGATGAAAAGGGAGGCCCTTGGAAAACCAGGGAGCGGTTGATGGCTTTGTAGTTTTGCTGTCTGATGCCACAGACTATATCAAAACCACACACCATGCAGATAGAACAAAATGACTCAATGCATCCTAAACAAGCCACTGCTGGTGACTGGAGGACTTTTATGGAGCCGAGAAGAAGGGTAACTCCTTCCAATTTGATTTTTGTACAGCCCCAAAAGCCCGAGGGAGCCCCAGCCTCCAGCACAGCTGATGGAGAGAAACCTCCAGAAAGGCAGCCCCAGCCCCTTCCTTCCTGTCCTGTGCTTTCCCCTGGAAGCCTGGGCTCTGCCAGAAACCGAGTTGCTTCTGGGTCTCCACTGGGGTTTTCAAAAGCAAATTAGAAGTGACCATCTTGGGCGTGATTTGAATTCTCCGGGAAGAAGCAGGGGTGCAGGAGTGGGGATGGGGTGCAAAGGCAAAGGCTACGAGTTTTAGTTTGGGAAAAGATTCTCAATTTGTCTTTTTACTTTTTGTTTAGAAATAATTATATATTTGCAGGAGGTGACCAGGACAGTACAGTGAGGTCCCTATACTCTTTCTGCAGTTTCTCCCAACGCTCTTATTTGAAAACACCAGAACCAGGAGGTGGGCATGGGCAGAGTGCAGGTGTGGTCTGACGTCATTTTACTATACGTGTAGATTTATGTGGATTGCATGCTGACCAATGAGGAAAAACTATTCTGTGGAGAAGTGAGGGGACCTTGAGGATGTGACTGCGGTGTCTCAGACCTCACTGGTGCCAAGTGCAGTAACCCATCAGACAGGAATCAGCTCTGCCACCTCTGTGTCCTCCAGGACCGTTGGCCAAAACCACTGGGCAGACAGCCCCCACTGACACCTTCCCACGTGGTGCCGAAATCACCTCTGCAGGTGACCTCTGCCCCCGGCCTGGAAGCTCCCTGCAGGATCCTCTGAAAATCGGCTTTAAGTGTCAAACATCAGGCAAAGGGGCAGGAACACAGCAGGTGCTGAATACATGTTTGCTCATTGGCTGAAGTTCCTAAGAGACTCACATGGTCAGACCCAGGGGATGGACGTTTCAAGGTGAGAGCAATGGAAGGTGTAGAACCTTGTTCTGACCCCTCCTCCTGAGGCCCTCTCAGGGAGCAGAAGAGGACGTGCTCCATAGGGGAAGACCTGGCAGCTCTTGCCCTCCTATTTGAACTGGACTAGGAGCTGAGATCATGCCGTGAAGGATAAGCACCCAGGGAGGTCAGTGTGTGTGCTGATAGGTGCTGTGAAAATGAAACTTGGTGGGAGACGATTCCGGGGCTCCCAAGGACAACCTAAGGACCTCCTCTTCTAACAGGGTGGCTGGGGCTGGCCAACTCCTTAAACAAATTCTGTGGTGCTGGCCGGGTGTGACAGCTCACGCCTGTCATCCCAGCACTTTGGGAGGCTGAGGTGGGTAGATCGCCTGAGGTCAGGAGTTTGAGACCAGACTGACCAACATGGTGAAACCCCAACTCTACTAAAAATACAAAAATTGGCTGGGCATGGTGGTGGGAGCCTGTTAAGCCCAGCTACTCAGGAGGCTGCGGCAGGAGAATCGTTTGAATCTAGGAGGTGGAGGGATCAGTGAGCCAAGATCGTGCCACTACACTCCAGCCTAGGTGACAGAGGGTGAATCCATCTCCAAAAACAAAGAAAAAAGTTCACTGGTGCAAAGGAGGCCATGAGGGACCATCGGAATCCTTTTTTCATCCTATTTTAACGGAAGGGCCTCAGAATAGGAGGGTGGAGGAGGTATCACCAGAGGAGATAGCCCGGGCCCGCACTTGGCCTCCAGTCTCCACGGAGGCACCTAGAACACCAATGGGCCAACAGCGCCAGGATGGGGGCTGGCGGGCACCGTGAGGCCGGGCAGACTCTGGGGAGACTGGATTCTGAAAACTGCCAGCCAGTGAGCTTGATGTGAAACGTGGGTATAGACGCTGCTGGACTGTGGAAGCACCAAAAGCAAGTGAGTTTGACATCAGTATGGCAAGGTCTGTGCATGCCGAATCGTCCCGTCTCCTTGAACCACCAGCTGAACACTGAGAAAGACACCACAGTGGGTTCTGACTCAGCTTATGATGCAGAAAAGCGGCAAGACAGGGCTGCTTGCCTTCAACAGGGACGAGCCAGGCCACCTGCAGAGGCAGTACTTCCTCTGAGCCCATGAGCTGGGGTCACAGGGAGCCAAGTGGAGGGACGGAATGCCAGAGCCCCAGGCTCCAAGGAGAGCCAGACAGGTCACCAGCTCTCACTCCCGGCAAAGTGTGGGAAGAAGTGGTGGCAGTCACCAAGGAGGGTAGGAAGAAGTCAGTTCATCTTGGAAAAATTCTGAAGGCCACGTGCAGACTGATGTGTCAGTCTAGGACAGCTGGGGGACCCAGGAACGAGGGCGGCTCACACCTGCCCCCAGCCCTCCTCCTCATGCCCCACTGGTGCTCTGCATCCACCTGCAAGCCTGTGGTGACACCGTGTGTGTGGGACCACTTCTCCAGAAGCCCCTATAGGAGGCAGAAGCCTTATGCCGCTGGGGAAATCCACTCAACCCTCTGCCTCTTGAACGGGGGTAGGAACCCATCCTTCCACTGGGAACCCAGCCCAGGCTCTGCGGGAGAGGAAGGACCAACATCCCTGCAGAATGGGTAGAGACCTCTAGGGCCCAGGGTCTGTTCCTCTACAAAGCAGAGGTCTGAGGGGACAGGCCCAATAGCCGTGGAGACAGGAGGCAGAGTGGGCTGCCCTGGAGCGGCTGGATGGGACCTGGGCAGTGAGAAGGCTCCACTTGAGGCCCAGAGGCGCAGAATGCCCCCACCCCAGCACCAGCCAGGGCAGCAAGAGAGGGAAAGGGACCCCTCTTGGGCACTGATGTGAGCCCAGGGTGGCACAGGAATGCTGAGAAGACCCTGTGGTGGCCCATCCCGCACAAGAGCCCACAGATCTTTCTTCTGGTGTCTCCTAGTTCTAGACATTTCTCTCTCCAACCTTTACCTCTGTGTCTTCACCCCTCCTCCTGGAGACCAGCTATGCGCCCACCCACCACTTTTACCCTATCCTTCATCTCAGCCCTCACCTCCCTCCTGAATGAAGCTTGGACCCCACACAGCCACGTCCTCACTCTCACTCCTCCCTCCCAGCCTTCCCCTGAGCTTACTGGCAAAGCTCCTGCTGTAACTGCCAGACATGCATCCGACTCTTCCCCCGTGAATGTCCCTTGCTGCTCTCTGCAGCAGCCCCTCCGTGCCATTTCCTCTTCTTAAATATCCACTATGGTCCTCTCGCTCTCAGCTGATAATCTTACCCCGTATTTCACAGAGAAAACACACATGACATCAAACTGACTGCATCTATGCTCCCGCCCTATAGTTACAGGAAGAGGTCTCAGCTGCTATTCAGGCCACCCTCCTCGTGTCTCCGGATACACTCCTATCTAGTCTGCCTTCTCGAACTACAGAGGCTGGGCAGCTGAAAGCTACTGTGCCCGTTTTCCTCTGTAGCAGACACAACTGCCTGCAAAGTAGAAAGAAGGAATGAGCCCCGGTGGTGACCAGCTCTTGTGGTCTGCTTGGCGGCAGAGCTGTTCAGTCGCATCCCCTTGGCACCACAGGAGCTGGGCTCTGCTGGGAGGCAGTGGCAGTGGGTTTCTTCTGGAAGAATCTCCTGGTGGGGTTGGGGTTCTCTTGGCTGCCACATTCTTGGAGGTGGGGACATCCTCCCTGGTTCTCTAGCCCTTCCAGAGCTTCTGTAAGATCCTAATATCCCTCAAAAAAATGCTTTCTGCTTGAACTTGCCTGGGTAAATCCTGTAACCTGCAACTAGGAACGCTGAACAGTACATAAAGCAATAAAAAAAGTCTCCAGATAAATCGGATCAAAAGGATATTCAGATCATGTCTGAATTCAGACATGAAAACAGACGTGGTTACGTCTGCTTCAGTGGTGTCTTTTTCAGTGGCCAGATTGCATGCTTTCTGGCCACAGTACAATACAAATAGAAACTGATCATATAATACCCTATGTCTGGAAAGCAAAAATCTCACTTCTAAGTAGTTTATGGTTTAAAGAGATCCTAGGCACTATGGCAGCCTAGATATTCTAACAAGTTTCTGTTCACAAAACGCCCAGTTGATGGATACGTACTTTTAAAAACATACTTTTAAATTCATTGTAGAGTTCACAAGGAAGGACAAGCAAGTCATTAGGGGCCAGGAACGCTGCTAACCCCAAAGACAGGTGAAGAAAAACCCGAAAGCCAGCTCACAAAAGCTAATCCTGGGAGACCAAGGTTTTGGGGATTGATGATGCTCAGGGGTTGGGAAACTGAGGCACAAGCCTGGAGATCCTGGCATAATGAGCCAGGTTACCTGATGGGCTGTATCTTCAGTGCAAGGCTGGGTGAGGAAAACCTGCATGGCTCTGAGCTCCAGGCTGGGCACAAACCGGGAGCTCATGGCCTGGAGTCTATGAAACCATTTTGGTTTCTCCATCATGGAGTCCCAAGGTGGAGAAACTGAAGCACTGCTGGGCTGGCGGCATCCTTGGCGCTTGGAAGAGGCAAACTCTAATCATCTGCGTAGAAAACCATCCTCAGTCCAGGCCCCTTGGGATTCCCCCAGACTAAATTCAGCCAAATGTAAGCTCTTCATGAAGTAAAAATCACTAAACACATGAAGAGGCAAGTCACATAAACAGGAGTTGGCAAAAACAAGCTCAGACAGATTTAGACTTCAGATTCTGGAATTATTAGCTAAAGAATATAACAGGATTATATGTAAAATAGTTAAAGAAGTAGACGTGTGTATTAAAATGAATGAAAAGCGATGTATAAAATAGCTAAAGGAGGAAACGCTGGTATTAAAAATCAGCAAGGAGGAGGATAATATCAGAACTGACAAGTCAGATTTTTTCATTTAAATAGACATGTAGAATTCCTTGAAATGTAAAATAAAGTCATTGAAAAAATTTTAAAACATACAACGTATAGATTAAGCGACAGATGAGACACAGTTGAGGAGAGAGCTAAAGAACTTGAAGATAGAGTCAAACAGTTCTTGTCAACCCTAAGCACACCAGAGCCACGTGGAGGGTTTGCGAACACGTGGTTTGGTGGGGCCCACCCACACAGTTTCAGATTCAGTGGATGTGTTTGGCAGAATGCAAAGATGCGACCTTAAAAGCAGTTATCAGTGGGAGCCAGAAGATGGTGGAATGATATTTTTTAAGAATTGAGAGGAAATCACTGTCAATGTAAAATTATCTACCCAGAAAAGTTACCTTTTAAAAATATGGTCAAATAAAGGACAGGCGTGGTGGCTCATGGCTGTAATCCCAGCACTTTGGGAGGCTGAGGCGGGCAGATCACCTGAGGTCAGGAGTTCGAGACCAACTTGGCCAACATGGTAAAACCCCATCTCTACTAAAAATACAAGAAAATTAGCCAGGCGTGGTAGTGCATGCCTGTAATCCCAGCTACTCAAGAGGATGAGACAGGAGAATGAACCCAGGAGGCAGAGGTTGCGGTGAGCCAAGATCACACCATTGCACTCCACTGCGGCTGGCAGAGGGAGACTCCATCTCAAAAAATAAATAAAATAAAATAATATACCCAGAAATGTTACCTTTCAAAAATGTGGTCAAAAAAAGATATTTTCAGATAAAAACTGAGCAAGTTTAAGAGCATAACTAAAGGAAGTACTTCACAGAGAAAGAAAATGACCTCAGAAGAAAGGTCTAAGGTATGAAGAGTGAAGAAGGCAACATCAAATAAATCCTCACTGTATAAAACAGTCTAATGATTAATTTGTGGAGAAAAAACAATATAGATCTAAAACAACAAATAATAATGAAATGAAACCTAGGGGAAAATCAGAGTTATGGCAACTTAATATTGTGTGTCCTGCAACTTAGTATCATGTCCTGAGCTCATGAGGAAGTACAGGAAATCACTAGGGCTGGGAAAGCTGCTAACCCTAAAGGCAGGTAGACAAAACCTCCAATCGGCAAAAGAGAACAATGAAATGGCTGCTGAACTTTGGACTTTGTTTTGTCACATATGATACGATTTCAAGGGCAATAACCACCTATTGATTAAAAGAATAGAAATAAATATATAATTTCCAAACCAGTAGTTGGAAAAAGGAATTTTAAAAAGCTCGATCTGGCCGGGTGCAGTGGCTCATGCCTGTAATCCCAGCACTTTGGGAGGCTGAGGCAGGCAGATCACTTGAGCTCAGGAGTTTGAGACCAGCCTGGCCAAAGCCGCAAAACCCAGTCTACAAAAAACCAAAAAACCAACAAACCACAAAAATAAGCTGAGGGTGGTGGCATGCACCTGTAGTCCCAGCTAGTCGGGAGGCTGTGGTGGGAGGATAGTTGGAGCCCGAGAAGTTGAGGCTGTAGTGAGCTGTGATCATGCCATTGCACTCAGGTCTGGGTCATAAAACAAACAAACAAACAAAGCCATAATCCAAAATAAGATACTAGGATTTTAAAAACAATATAAAAGAGATAAGCACTAAATGGAAAGCATATTTGATGACAGAAATAAATCCATACATATCAGCAGTCACAGTAAACGTAAATGGATCAAACATCCATACAAATAAATGAGATTATTAGATTGTATTTTTTAAAAAATCCAGCCGGTTGAGGTGGCTCATGTCTATAATCCCAGCACTTTGGGATTAGGCTGAGGCACGCGAATCACTTGAGGTGATGGCCAACATGGTGAAATCCCGTCTCTACTAAAAATACAGGTGGTGCTTGTCTATAATCTCAGCTACTCTGTAGGCTGAGGCAGGAGAATCGTTTGAGCCGGGAGGCGGAGGTTTCAGTGAGCTGAGATTGTTCCCATTTGTATTATACGCATATAAAACATAAGTCACAAAAGGGACAAAGATTTCTTTTTTAAGCTGGAAATAGATATACCAAGCAAGTATTAAATTTACAAAAGCTGGGCTAATTTCACATAAAATAGACTTTAAGCCACAAACTACTTTCCAGGCATAATGAGGGCTATTTTATAATGATTAAAGGGTCAATTCAAGGCCAGGCGTGGTGGCTCACACCTGTAATCCCAGCACTTTGGGAGGCCGAGGCAGGCGGATCACTTGAAGTCAGGAGTTGGAGACCAGCTTGGCCAACATGGTGAACCCCTGTATCTACTAAAAATACAAAAATTAGCTGGGCATGGTGGTATGTGCCTGTAGTCCCAGCTAGTCGGGGGGCTGAGGTAGGAGAATTGCTTGAACCCAGGAGGTGGAGGTTGCAGTGAG
>NW_016108027.1:0-24640 GCF_001604975.1 Cebus imitator
CCATGTGTGTTCCTATGCAACAATTTTGCATGTTCTTCACATGTACCCCAAAACCTAAAATACAATAAAATAAATAAATGGGGGAAAAAAAAATATATATATATATATATAAATTTTGGGGAGACACAAACATTCAGACTATAGTACATTCTATGATAATATTATGACTTATAGTGTACATATTACAAAATAAGTGCATAATTCAAAATAAAAAAAAAAGAAATAGATCAAGTTCATTAAAAACAGTAACTCAAAGACCAAAGTGTGTATGTCATGCTCTGTAGAAACACATTCATTTGAGGGCTGGAGAAGGTACAGAGCTCTGTTTGAGAGAATGTAGGAGTTTCACATATAGAAAGAATCTAGTAAAGAAAGGCTTACTTGTCTAAAATGGTCTTCTGGAAAGGACTGCTTGTAATTTTTGCTATATCATTTTTGGAATCTCCTTCCATGAGTAAAAAGGGAAGTTAGTCTGATGTCCAGTAGACCATCTTTGTCTACCTGCTGTACCAATGGAAAAGTTTAGATAAATAGTTGTTGATTATATCCTTCTTGTAGACCAGCTTTGTCCTGAGTTGTGGGACTGAGCTTGACTATAAGAAGGATGTAATCAACAATCATTTATCCAAATTACTTTTTAGCACTTTCTCACAATCCATCAATTTATGAGGTATAAAGACACAAAGTCAGGAATAGTAAAATTTATCCCAAAGGCCTACAATAGCAACATGCTATTGCTTTGGACACATTTTTTTTTTAAAGATCTTTACCTAGTCTGACATGTTGTGACACTGACTAAAGAGTGAAACTAAAAGTAGCCATGTATTTTTTAGGCCAGTAAGGCTCCTAAACTACTAGCGAATTGTAGAGTGATTGGAAAGTAGCTTTGGGCTGAGATCGGGTACTGTTCTGAGGTTCTATACACAATTTACTTACCCTTGGCCCTAGGGCTACTTGGAGAAGGATGGAAGAAATGACTCCAGTTTCCTATTCAAAGAGGAGAGAGAACTGCAGGTTAACAGTGGCCTATGAGGCTTTGACTTTCTACACATGAGAAACAGGGATTATTGAAATTACATTTTTGAAGCATGGGAAAGTCCTCTTTGTCACTCAGCAGGAGTGCTATAGTGATATTCTCCCCACCCCCACTTCCCTTCCAGGACCCCAGGGCTGTCACTCATATACAAGGGAGTCAAATCTTCAGTCTTGGCCGGGTGCAGTGGCTCAAGCCTGTAATCCTACCACTTTGGGAGGCTGAGACAGGTGGATTGCTGGAGGCCAGGAGTTCAAAATCAGCCTGGCCAACATGGTGAAACCCTGTCTCTACTAAAAATACCAAAAAAAAAAAAAAAAAAAAAAAATTAGCTGGGCTTGGTGTGGTGGGTGCCTATAATCAACCCCAGCTACTCAGGAGGCTGAAGCAGGGAAATCACTTGAATTCGGGAGGCAGAGGTTGCAGTGAGCTGAGATTGCACCACTGCACTCCAGCCTGGGAAACAAGGGTGAAACTCCATCTCAAACAAACAAACAATGAAAACAAAACCAGAATCTTAATTTGGTGGATTATCAAAAGCCTCTGATCTTCAAGTCATAGGATCAGGACATATTTGAAGTTGGTTGAAGGTGTTTTATCTTTCTGTTTCTCTTGCTGTTTAGTAGATCAAGTTATTTATCTGTCATAGTGTTCCAAAACTATGACTTGGATATAGTAAAACCTGATTATTGAGAACAAGAGCTTAGGGTGTTTGGGTCGTATTACTATTATTATTATTATTTTGGAGTCATTTTGAAAGGCTTTCCTTTATCCTCTGTTAGAAAATTATGTTTGAATCAGAATACTGTTTTTTTTAGAGTAGTTTTTAAAGGATTTTTCTAAGGGTAAATGAAGGTCTCGGGCTTCGCGCAGTCATTAGGCATGACTGCAGCTTCCCTAAAATATCATGACTGGTCATTCCTATGAAATTTTATTCAAGTTCTGTCTTCTGCTTAGAATGTCTTTATTCTCCTTGTGTATCTGGAGAACATCTACTCATCTTCTAAGACTTAACTCAAAAGTCATTTCCTCTTTGAAAACAATATTGAGTTTCTCCTACTCTTTCTCATCTCCATCTTTCTGGTAGATATGACCTTCCTTTGCTTTACTCGTATTATCTGTCTTCTCCACTAGATCATAAGCTTTTTGAAGGAAGTGACCTAGCAGGGGTTGACACATAGAAGGAAGTCAGTACTTAGGTGGGTGTGTTAATGAATTTATAAAAGAGAAGAGTCCCTATATACTAAATCATATGTTGATGAGGAAAAGGAGCCTCTTAGCCCAGGCCACTGGGCCCCTTAGGGATATGGGCATCCCACAAAATTTCAAATTTGCTCCAAAAGATGGCTGTCCTGCCTAACATCAGCCTCTACTGTTATCCCCATGTCTAGGCAGAGAAGTTGGCACTTAGCTTAACTCTTAGCAAACCAGACATGTAGCCAGACATCTTATTCCCTGCCAATTTTGTATAATGACACAGTAGAAATAAAATTTTAAAGTAGACATTTTTTTCCCATGAAAGCTTTTAATAGTCATCCACAAACCTTTTCTTGGATTCTTTATTTTAATCTCTGAGCTGAGCATTTTCTTTTGTTTATTTTTATTTTTCCCTACAAGTACTCCATTGATGGTAATCGTAGGAAATACAGGTAAGAAAATGATAGTCTTCTATTAGTACTGTAGTCAAAAAATCATTTTGTTTCTATTTCTGCTGCCAATTCCTTTTTTGTTGAGTTGTTTTTGTATGATAAAATATTAATAATAATGTACCTTTTACTGCAAATATTTTGTGTTTTTTCCCTCCAGTGGGAGTATAAGTGTAAATGACAAACAATCTGAATTAAATAGATTAAGTCATATTATTGCTATTCCAATTGCTTGTCATTACACAGGAGGTTATGGTTACAGCTGACTACACAGCACTACCTGAGCCATACATTTTACATTTGCAATCAGCCTATTATAGATGAACTGTGAAAATTGGAGAGAGCTTTTTATGATAATTGGAAGATGTTTTCCTTGAAGCATGTAAAGCCCTTCAGAGAACTTGAATTACTTGCTTATAATTTTGTTATAAGCTTTAATGCTATTTATTTAATTTGAAGTTTATTGCTCCTGAATGTATTTTCCTATGTCTTTGTATTGAGTGGCATACATGTCATATTTTCAATATTTTTATTTGAATATCATTACAAATTTTATTTTGCTTTTGGTTTTCAACCTCAAAGAGTTGTTTTCCCTTTGGGTATGATTCATAAATAAATGAAGTTACTGCTGGGTTTTAAATTAGTAATATGAATGGAAATACAAAGACAGCCTCTCTTTGATTGTACCTGGCTATTTCTGTGTTCTCAGTAAACCTGAACTAACATTTCAGATACCAGCTGGGATTCTGTAGATGATGTGTGCAACATTTTATGCCACACATAATTGTGTGCTCTTTTCTTTTTCTTTCTTCCCCTTTCAAGCTCTGTCTGCTTTGACTGGTCTCTTCCATGTTCTCTGAATACCACATGCTCTTTCCTACTTTTTGATACTTATAAACCATTTCTGTGCCTGGAATGCCCTCCCTCCTCTTCAGAACCATCTTAGTCTTCTCAGCTCTCCCGTTGAGAAGATGCTCCAGCTTAGGTTTTACTGTGTTCATGAACATTTAACATAACTACTACAGCCTAAATTAATCTCTTATCATCTACATGCTCATAGGACTTATTTGCTAGACCATTAGGTTGGTACCCAACCATATGTAATGACACCTTGCTTCTCTAGAGATGAGAAGTATGAGAAAACCCACCTGAAATGATGATCACAAAGCCACTGCATTATGGGTGCAGATTTTACTAACAGCCATAATACACAATTTAATTTTAATTATTAGTGAACTTCATTTTCTGGGTTCTAAATCCTCAAGTGATAAGACACAGCCAATCCCCATTTACCTCATCTTCTAGGTGATACTGCATCACATCTAAGATCCCATTGATTGTAAGACACATCACTCTTGTGTGTACCACAAAGAAAAGATGCTGCCCATAAAACTGTGTTACAAGAGTTTGCTATCACTTTGAATTTGTATTTTGTAAGTATTGAAAGAGCTCTTTAACTGTTATTTAAACACACTGTGCTGTTTATCCCATTACTCTTTAATTTACCTGGCACATGGGATCAGATACATTAATGCATATTTAAATAGTTTTTCTTTTTGATCTTTGAAATTTCCTCTTTAAAATATTCTAGACCAGAGGTTCTTAACATACAGTACACATATTCTTGAAGTGGGAAAGGCTCTGAATAGATATAATGGTCAACTATTACTGCAACCATGCTGCATAAAAAACCACCCCCAAACTCACTGGCTTAAAACAATTATTTTTTTCATTTATACATTTGTAGGTCAGCTGGAGGTTGGCTGACCTAGGCTGGGCTCTAAGCTGGAGGTTGAGCCCAGGTCTACTATTCATGTCTTTCATCTTTCTTGGAACAAAAGGCTACGTGGAAGATTTTTTTCTTCATGGCGATGGCAAAATTGCAAGAGGGATGAGCAGAAACATGCAATGCCTCTTAAAGACTACAGTTAGAAATAGCATTATATCACTTATATTGGCAAAAGCAAATTAGGTGGCCAAAGCCAGCATCAATGGAGCAAGGAAATATTCTCTGCCTCTGGTGGGAGGAGCTATAAAGTCCTATGGCAAAGGACATGAATTTAGGGAGAGATGAAGGAATGGGAACAATGGAGCAGCCTACTACAATGAATTTTAAGAGACCAAAAAGCCTCTAAAATTCTTTACAAAAATGTTATATCATAAAGAGGTATTTTTCTAGAGATCATGTTCTTCCTATTCACCAGATTGTCAAGGAGGGAATGGGATTCCAACCATTTTCATGTGAAAATCACTTTTAGGTCCTTCTGTTATTCCTTTGTTTGTTCATTCAATATTAATATACCTCAGTTAATGACCCAGGATTGATTTATGTGAGTATTTAAAAATTTTCAGGCGATTGAGGAGTTGGTTGCTTTCTACCAGATCATGTATGTTAAAAGCCTGGCAGGCTCTAAAATTTGATTTGTCAGGGCTCTTTCAGCACCTGGTAACCTTTCCATGCTTGAAGCTTAGCTGGTACCCACTCCCGTAGTGATGTGTTAGTGAGTCCCCTATGGAAGCAACATAGTGAGAGTGGGAACATTGAAACGAGAAAGACCTGGTTTCAAATTCCTGCCCTGCCTTTTACTACCTGTGTCATGTCAGGCAAGTAAATAAAACTCTAAGCACCTCAATTTCCTTTTCTGTAAAATGAAAGTGACAGTTCTTATGATACAAGGTTATTGTGATTGGGAAGTTTAAATGAGACAATGTATGTATAGTACTTGTCACATGTTAGGTGCTCAACAAATGCTAGTCCCTCTTGTTCCCATTATTGCTTATGTTATGCTGAAAATTTTGTCCTTGCTCTGTAATATAAATAGTAACTCCCTGTCCTGTGAAATATTAATGAAGAAATTTCTGAATGCTATTCCTTTTATTTTTTGTTCTTAAAATAGTTATTAGCTGTTTTCTTCTATCATCAGATTCTAGACCCAGAATAAAAGTATATTTACATTTGGGCATTTCTGTGAGCTCTCTTTACCCTTTCTCTCCTCCTATGAATGTTATGGAAGTAAAGTAGCTTGTTTTTCCCTCAAAGGGGACTGCCTGAGGACAAAAGGAAATTGAACTTTGTCTTCCTAGTCACCTCTGACCTTTGACATAACAGAGACTGAGGAGGTGAAAACTAATTCTTACCAAATAAAGTCCTTTTTGACACAGTAGATTAAGCGATAATGGAAAAAGTTCTGAGATGTTATTTTTCACAAAATTACCATGGTTAACCTCCAAATTACATCAACTGAAACAATTTTTTGTTCTTTAAACTCTGACACAGATTGAATGAGCCCTCATCAGGAATAAGAAAGAAACACTTCTCTAGGTTAGCAGGAATTGGTCTATTTTGAATTCCATTCCAGCCAGTAAACAAGCTGTTAACTTTGAAAATTCTGTGTAGATTTAAAAAGAAATGCTCTAATAGCTAGGCATTTTATTACTTTTTAAAAATTCTTTCAGCTTTAAGCCTAACAGATTATTTAGATTATTTATTTAGTACAGAGTGACTTTTCCGTTGCAGAATGGCAGGTGTGTAATTAATAATAACATTTAAGATATGTTCTATTTTCCTTTCTATATGTATATATTCTAGAAATATTACTGGTGTTATAGGTAATAGTTCCCAGCTTGACCAATGTAAATAAATATAAGGCCCAGTTTTAAAAATGTAAACATTTTAAATCTGCAATGCTTTTGTATTTCATTCATCAAATTCTAGTGAGAAAGGCAATAAAAATGTAAAAAATAAGAAAAATTTATAAATTGTGGTGTTCTGGTGGAGATAAGCTGATAATAAAGTATATATAATATCCAAAAAGGCTGAAAAATTACTCTTTTTTTAATTGTAGTTTAGGTTCTGGGGTACATGTTTAAAACAGTATCTTCAATGCATTTTAAAATTGATGTCCATTGATTTAGCTAAGTAAATAATGGGAAATTAAATACTGTTCAGCAAGTTTATTGTCCTATTAGAACTGTAGCTTTTTTGGCTGCAGAGGGGGCATTAAATATTGATGGTATTCAATATAATAGCCAAAACCTTTTTATTCCATTATGAATTTGCTGCTAACTTGTGAATCTTTAAAAGGGAGAATGCAAGCTATGTTAGGAGTTCAAATTTAGACAAGGCTAATTGTGGTGAAAAAAATACATTTTCATCAAATGTCATCAGATGATTAAGCAAATACATTAAGTTACCATTTTATATATGTTGGTCAGATATTATTCTCTGTCATCTTCCCGATAACTTCTCCTCTGTGAAACCAGAATTTTTTTAAAAGAAAAACTTTCTACGGAAAATCTTCATTAGGTTTTTAATGGAGATTCACCCTGAAAACATCTAGAAATGTAAATGCCATAATAAAATTTAAAGAATAAACTGTCTTGGGAGCTGTTTGAGCTGGCTTATAACAAAGGGAAAAGAATGGGTGTCCTTTGTAGTTCCTGGACTCTTTGAAGTCACTTGTAGTATTGCTATTGTTATTGTTATTGCATGTTTGTATGTATGTATATACGGAGACGGAGTCTCACTCTGTTGCCCAGGCTGGAGTGCAGTGGCCCGATCGTGGTTCACTGCAGCCTCTGCCTCCCAGGTTCAAGTGATTCTCCTTCCTCAGCCTCCTGAGTAGCTGGGACTACAGGCATGTGCCACCATGACTGGCTAATTTTTTGTATTTTTAGTAGAGATGGGATTTTGCCATGTTTCCTAGGCTGGTCACAAACTCCTGAGCTTAGGCAATCCACCCACCTCAGCCTCCCAAAGTGCTAGAATTACAGACATGAGCCACTGTGCCCAGTCTAATATTGCTATTTTATAGATGATGATAAATTACAGAAGGGATGAGTAGTATTCTGTTGCAGGTCATACAACTAGCAAATGTGAAAGCAGGATTAAAACGCAGATCACTCTGGCTCTAAACTTGCATCTGTAGTTTGGGTTGTTGAGTTCCAAGGAGAGGAAGATTTTTGGGTCAAAATGTTCCGCAAAACTGCCTGCATATACTTGCCTTCTATTCACAAATATCCCTCTCTCCTTATTTGTATACTGTAGTATCTCCAACTAAAGGCCATCATGGGCAGTCACTGGGTAAGTTGTTCCTCTCTTGATAGCTCTGCTCTAACGGAAAGTGCTTCTCTTTTTAGTGTATTTTAAATACTAGAGTTTCCTCTTTGTGTGTGGTCAGTATAGCAAACTTGCATTTATAGAACCTGATGTGTCTTGAGGCTTTTGTTTCTCTTTTGTTCCAATGGTTTTAAAAAATTTTGTAGGTCTCTTCACTCCCACAGAGCTCTACATACTCAGGTGCACACCTAATTCATGAGCTCTCTATACAAAAAGAAATAATGGGGATAACTGGGAGCATGCTATTAAATGGATATATTTTCACATCTTCCTTAAATCATTTTCTTTGCAGCCTTCTAAGACCCAATCATGAGGCTTATTGATGCAAGGGAGAGAAAGACACATGCAAGTAATATTAGGAATGAAAAGGTAATATGATACATAAAATAGAGATTTGAATAAATCAGAAGAGATTAATATGAAGCAACTAACTATGCCAATAAAATAAAAAACAAATGATATGGACATATGAACAGAATGTATAATTGATCAACATTAGCTCAAGAAAAATTAGAAAACCTTCATAAACCAATAAGCTTAAGCATATTGAATTGATAATAAAAACTATCAGCCTCACATGTCCAGCCCAAAGACTTCAGGCTTAGGTGATTAGATGATTTTATTGGAAAAAATTCCCTAACTTTCAATAATTAAGTGATCAAAATTACATTAAAAATTTCAGAAAAGGGAGAAAAAAGCTGCTTAATTTACTTTATAAGACTAGTATAACCATCATAAAACCAGGAAAAGGCAGAATTAGAAAAGTATAGGCCAATCTTATTTGTAACATAGGTGAAAATGTCTGAAACAAGAACCATTAGACAATTATTACTCAAGTACAAGCCCCAAGAGTCATCTTTCTTTTCTGTTTTTCCCCTTATACCCAACATCTAGTGAGTCAGGTCATGTTGACTNTCAAATCTGTTCACTCTTCTTTGTCTTCACTACCACCATAGGCAAAGGAACCAATCTCTCTTCCTGTAGTGGTCTCTGTTCATCTCTCCACTCTTGCCCTTAACACAGTACTTTAAAAATGTAAATCAGATGATGTCATTGCTGCATCAAAATTCTCTAAAGACTTTCTATGACGTATAGAATACAATCCAAACCTCTCACCCTAATCTACAAGTCTCTGCACAATCTGGCATACTGCTTCATCACCATCCCTTGCTATCCTGCTCCTGGCTCACTCCACTGTAGACATACTGACCTTCTTTCTGTTATTTGAAGAGACCAAGCTTGTTACTGCCTCCGATATTTTGTATTTTCTGTCGCCTTTGTCTGAAATACTCTGCCTGCAACTGGAAATAAATCTTACATTCAGGCCTTTGCTCAAACATTACTTTCTCAGAGAGGCCTTCCCTAGTATATCTCCCTATTTCTTCATTTATTCTTCTTCCTACCTTTCACTCTATATTCCATTACCCTTTTCATTTTGCTTCATAGTGCTTATTAGTATACCCAAATGATCATTTTCAAATATTTTAGAAATGCATTGTACATTTGTCTTATCAGAATGTCAGCTGCAGGCAGACAGGGATTTTTCTTTTTCATTCCTTTCCTTTTCTTTTCTCTTTCTTTTTTTTCTCCCTCTCTTTTCTTTCCTCCCTCCCTCCTTCCCTCCCTCCCTCCTTCCCTTCCTTTCTTCCTTCTTTCCTGTATTTCTAACACCTAGAAGGTACTAAATATACGTCAAATTAATAAATCTAATGTAAACCTCCTTATGTCACAGATGAGAAAACTGAAGCCCAGGGAAGGAATGTGACTTGCTCAAGATTGTTTGCCCACCTGGGAATAGAATCTTCTCCTGAATTACAGTCTGGTGCTCTTTCTGCTATACCATGTTTCTATCTGCCTTTAGCCCCACAATTCTAGTTTCAAAAGGCAATCCTGTCCTCTCCCTGGTGGACTAGTATAAGCATTAATTTATGGAGATGTTTATGAAGCATGCTGTACGCAAATCAGTAGGATAACAAGAGTTAGATATGGATACTGTATTATTTTGTGGCTTTCCAATAGTGACTATGTTTAATTTCAGTAGTGTTTTCCTTTTAGAGGTAGGAAAAATATTTATTTTTTAATGTGTGTGTCTATTAGCAAATATGGTGAAGCATGATAAGGCCAAGCATGCTGAGCTGATGACATTAACTTATCCTAAATAAGTCTCACATGAGCCAACTGGTTCAGATTTAAACCCCTTATTCACTATGATGCAAAGTACTTTTACAATAAAAACAAAACAGAAGAGGTCACATAGCAAGGGTGTATGTGCATACATGCATATGTGCTGCAAGTTAATAAGTACATTGTGTAAGTATCATGTGACTGTGACTGTGCCAGTGGAGATACAAAAGAAGTGCCAGGGATAATCCTTATCCTCAAGGATCTTACAAAATATAGTCTTGAAATTACTAGAAAAGGCCAAGTGCAGTGGCTCACGTCTGTAATCCCAGCACTTTTGGAGGCTGAGGAGGGTGGATCACAATGTCAGGAGTTCAAGACCAGCCTGACCAAGATGGTGAAATCCCGTCTCTACTAAAAGTAAAAAAAAAAAATAGCCAAGTGTGGTGTTGCATGTCTGTAATCCCAGCAACTAAGGAGGCTGAGACAGGAGAATCGCTTGAACCCAAGAGGTGGAGGTTGTGGTGAGCTGAGATCACGCTACTGCACTCCAGGCTGGGCAACAGAGTGAGACTACATCTCAAAAAAAAGAAAAAGAAATTACTAGAAAATAGTTCTGATGCATTATATAAACAAGGCAAAGTAGTTAGAGTAAGGCTGTATCTATCAGGGCCAGTGAGATACAGAGTAAGAGAAAAGTCACTATGAGGTAGAGTTAAACTGAACAAACAACACAGAGACTATGCAATCAAATCTGTGGGTGGCCTGCCTTTCTACTTTCTTTGGTAAGACTCACAATATATTGATATATTATTAAAAATAGTTTATTTTGTTTGTATTCAGGCCAAAAGCCATTGACCACAGGAGACAGAGTTTTCTAAGACTTTAAAACAATTCTTGGAAGATAATAAGGTCTGGTAGTTCAGATATGGGTGATGGGGGGATGGAGGGAACAAACCACATTGCCATGCATGTACCTATGCAACAATCCTGCATGATCTGCATATGTATCCCAGAACCTAAAGCACAAAAAAAGCACAAAGCATTTTGTTCTGAAACTATTTTAATATAAAGTCACATATATAATTAAATTAGAAAAAAAAGGAGTGGGTGGACATAAAAACGTGTGGTAGTTGCTTTGGATTTTCTAAGCGGAAGTATAGTGTTCAAGTCCTCTTTTTCTATCTTCAGAAGTGGGAGTAGGGATGTTTCCTGCCACTGTGGAATATTTCACAAGGTTTCGTTAAAGTTTCAGAATATCAGTTTCTTCATGGTGTACCACTTCAGACCCCTGAAAAAACTGGAGGGGATATGTTCTGTTTTGTTTGCTCTGGGTAGCCTATATCTTTGGATTGTCTGTTTCCTGTCAACTGCCACTGGAAGGAGGCTGATTAAGTACATTTCATTTGTGAATGGAATTTTAAGCTACAGTAAAAGATTCTCACAAAACATACACAGCCCTTTCAGGCCTAATCTGACAAACCCAATTAAAGGTAATGGACACTCTGTTTGATGAGGGCAGTTTAGCTAACCCAGCAGTCTCTGATGGTAGCTGGAGAGGTTATTCAGAATTTTGCAAATGCCATCCATGTCTGCAGGAATTTATGCCTTTATATCAGCTGCAAAGCTGAGCCTTCTATTTGGAACATGCAAAACACTAGCCACATTTCTTCTTTAAAAATGTATTAGGGAAGAAATTATGTACTAGAATATTAGGTTTGTTATAATAAGAGCTATGGGGATTTAAAAATAGATTTTGGTTGCTGGGAGTAGAAATTTGGTTCAGAGTGATAAATTTTCTGCATTTATTTATTTCAGAGCATTTCCTTAAGCAGTGTGTGCAGGTAAATGAAAATATTATCAAATTTATTTTAAAATAGGACATAAGAACCAGAGCAGTGTTTCTCAAAATAGGGACTACCTGCAATAAGATCACCTCGTAGGGGGAGTTTGTTAAAAATTCAGATCCCTATGCCTTACACCAGACATGCTGAATCATTCTCTGAAGTTAGGGCCTATGGATATTAATTTAAAACAAACAAAACTGGACAGGTGATTGTCAAACTCTAAGGTTTGACAACATTGTAAATCGAAATTGTGGGGTAATTACTTAGGAGCAGGTTTGGTTAGAAAGAGTTATGGAGAAAGATAGTGTGGGTCTGGAGTGCTGGTCAAATTTCTGACAGCTATTTATGACAAACCTGCAGCCAATATCATACTGAATGGGCAAAAACTGGAAGCATTCCCTTTGAAATCCGGCACTAGACAAGGATGCCCTCTCTCACCACTCCTATTCAACATAGTACTGGAAGTTCCACCCAGAGCAATTAGTTAAGAAAAAAAAAGTAAAAGGTATTCAATTAGGAAAAGAGGAAGTCAAATTGTCTCTATTTGCAGATGACATGATTGTATATTTAGAAGACCCTATCATCTCAGCCCCAAATCTTCTTAAACTGATAAGCAACTTCAGCAAAGTCTCAGGATACAAAATCAATGTGCAGAAATCACAAGCATTTCAATACACCAATAACAGACTAACAGAGAGCCAAATCATGAGCAAACTCCCATTCACAATTGCTACAAAGAATATAAAATACCTAGGAATACAACTAACAAAGGATGTAAAGGACCTCTTCAAGGAGAACTACAAACCACTGCTCAAGGAAATAAGAGAGGACACAAGCACAAGGAGAAACATTACATGCTCATGGTTAGGAAGAATCAATATTGGGAAAATGGCCATACTGCCCAAAGTAATTTGTAGATTCAATGCTATCACCATCAAGCTACCAATGACCTTCTTCACAGAACTGGAAAAAAACCACCTTAAACTTCATATGGAACCTGCATAGCCAAGACAATCCTAAGCAAAAAGAACAAAGCCGGAGGCATGATTCTACCTGATTTCAAACTATACTACAAAGCTACAGTAATTCAAACAGCATGGTACTGGTGCCAAAACAGAGATAGAGACCAATGGAACAGAACACAGGCCTTGGAGGCAACACCACACATCTACAACCATCTGATGATCTTTGACAAACCTGTCAAAAACAAGCAATGGGGAAAGGATTCCCTGTTTAATAAATGGTGTTGGGAAAACTGGCTAGCAGTGTGCAGAAAGCAGAAACTAGACCCCTTCCTGACACCTTACATTAAAATTAACTCCAGATGGATTAAAGATTTAAACATAAGACCTAACACCATACAAACCCTAGAAGAAAACCTAGGCAAAACCATTCAGGACATAGGCATAGGCAAGGACTTCATGACTAAAACACCAAAAGCATTGGCAACAAAAACAAAATAGACAAATGGGACCTAATTAAACTCCAGAGCTTCTGTACAGCAAAATAAACAATCATTAGAGTGAACCGGCAACCAACAAAATGGGACAAAATTTTTGCAATCTACCATCTGACAAATGGCTAATATCCAAAATCTACCAAGAACTAAAACAGATTTACAAGAAAAAAACAAACTCATCCAAAAGTGGGAGAAGGATATGAACAGACACTTTTCAAAAGAAGGCATTTATGAGGCCAAAAAACATATGAAAAAATGCTCATCATCACTGGTCATTAGAGAAATGCAAATCAAAACCACATTGAGATACTACCTCAAGCCAGTTAGAATGGCAATCATTAAAAAAATCTGGAGACAACAGATGCTGGAGAGGATGTGGAGAAATAGGAACACTTTTACACTGTTGGTGGGAGTTGTAAACTAGTTCAACCATTGTGGACAACAGTGTGATGCTTCCTCAGGGATCTAGAAATAGAAATTCCATTTGACCCAGCAATCCCATTACTGGGTATATACCCAATGGATTATAAATCATTCTATTATAAAGACTACATGCACATGTATGTTCATAGCGGCACTGTTTACAATAACAAAGACCTGGAACCAACCCAAATGCCCATCAATGATAGACTGGACAAGGAAAATGTGGCACATATACACCATGGAATATTATGTAGCCATAAAAAATGATGAGTTTGTGTCCTTTATACGGACATGAATGAATCTGGAAACCATAGTTCTTAGCAAACTGACACAAGAACAGAAAATCAAACACTGCATGTTCTCACTCATAGGCACGTGTTGAACAATGAGAACACATGGAAACAGGGAGGCGAGCATCACACACTGGGGTCTGTTGAGGGGGGCCAGCAGGGGGGTGGGGAGGTCAGGGATGGATAACATGGGGAAAAATGCCAGATGTAGGTGACAGGGGGCTGGAGGCAGCAAACCACATTGCCATGTGTGTACCTATGCAACAATCCTGCATGATCTGCACATGTACCCCAGAACCTAAAGTACAATAAAAAAAATAAAATTAAAATTAAAAAAAGAAATGTGAATTATTGAGCCCTATCCCAGACCAACTGAGTTGAAAACCTGGGAAGAGGACCCAGCAATCTGTGTTTTTACAAGCCCTCCTGAGTGATATTCTGACACAAACCAAAATTGAGAAGGGCCAATTTGAAGTATTCTTGCTAAATCTTGCTATAAATATGAGAACACTTGCCTGTATTCTATCAGTTTGAAAATCTAGAATTGTACCTTTCATAATTTGCTTATACCATGGCTTAGTTGCTTCAAGATGAAGATTATAATGTCGATAATGATTATCGATGATAAAGCCCTTATATGATACAGCCATCTACTTTTTAGATTTAGAAAAGAGAATATGACCCTTTTACTTAAAGTGTATGAAGAACATCTATTTGCAATTCTGTGTGGTATTTAAATGTGTATTAAGTTAAAATATTACCTGTGCATTTATTAGTTCTACTGAATATAGGCAAAGGACAAGGCCTAGTATGAAAAGGATGAACAGAAGAGGGATTGATTGCCTTACTTCATTCATTCATTCAACAAATATTTATTGAGCACCAATGGAGAGAGAGACCTTTTGATTCTGGTCTTGCATCCTCTTTCCCTGCTTTTGCATGGGCAATCTCACTAGGAAATTAATGGTCCTATTAAAAGGAATCCAGAGTATTAACTTCTGCAGGCAAGAATGGCCAGAGAAAGAAGAAACAGCGTTCCTCATAACCAAGAAGCAGGGATTTCTAATTTCTCATAACACAGGTGTGAATTGATTAAGAAATAATTTTCAGCATCAACTTTATGTAATAATCATAATAATTATGTAATCATAACAGCTTTTTATAAGGAGAGGCTTTTGTAATTGTTTAAAAAAATCACAAATGACCATTATGAGTGTATTTTTCTTTTGAACTGCCATCCGTCTTTTAAAGGCAAATGAAATATTTTTAGATGTCATACTCTGACAAGAAGTGAACCTCACAGCATCTATTACATGTAGTATGGAGAATGCTTAAAAGTCTTTAGGTTACACTGGAGTATTGATATAAAAATTCTGTCTTGTTCAGATATCTTGGTGTGGGCAAGTAGACCTGCCTGGTCTCACCAACACTGATCCCACCACAGTGTAGTCAATGAAAACTTCACTCTTAGTTTTCAGGTGTGATGTCTTATTACATATTTCGCAATTCTCCCTATCTGGAATACCTAGTTAAAGATCAGAGAGGGGCTGTCTAGAACAGTTTCTTCCTAGGCTTTCCACCAATCCCCCTTTAAGCCCCACCCTTACCCCTATCTTCAGCGGTGTCTGATGTCTTCAATGTCTGTGAATTTCAGAAGTTTCATGGAGGAAAATAGGCTTGTTTCTTGTTGATTTCCTGACATACAGGTTTAGGTTTTTACTTTCTTCAGTATGCTAAGTTAGTTGCTACTCCTTTATTTGTTTTCCAGCTTTCAAAATTTTGATGACATTTCTTATTTGCTATTACCTTTTTTTATTTTTCTTTCTGCATGCTTATTTCTTTAAAGCCAATTTAGTGGAATTTTGGATGGTAGAAAAAATGAGTGTGTTCATTTAGGAAGTTGCTATTTGCAGTTTATAAATCTGTTTCAATTTCATAACAGGGATCCAATTTTATTAATACTTTTATATACTAATGACCAAAACATAAAGAATTTCTCCATCTGCCATTTAGGTTTTACAGTTGAACACATGCATGAGGGTGATGCATATGTGCATGCATTGTTTCTCTATTGGTCTTAATGCACACTCTGGTCTATCACCTTGAGCTCAAAATAGGCAAGTTGCAAATGTTGAGTCTAGAGTGGTTAATGAATCCAGGAAATGACTTATTTTTTATGCCAGGATTTGTATGCATTTCAATTTCTTTTCCTATGCCCTATGATAAGCCTCCCAGAAGGTAAATCAAGCTCTTTATACCACCTTCAAGAAACACACTAACGTCTAAGAGATTTCATAATAGGCAGGATATTATAGATTATACTAGCCTGAGCAAACACTTAAAATCTTTGACCTATGATTCTCACTTGAATTCTAAAGAAAGTGACACTTTGGGGCCTTGTCTTTCTGATCTTCTGGCTTTTTACTAACTTAGTCAGTGAAACAGGATTGGAGTAGGGAAATACACAATTGTACAAGATTTTCCTAATGTTATTTTGTGAATGATAAATTTTGAAATAAGTTGCTTTTAAGCCAACTGCTTTGAAGCCACTTAACTCGAATGGCCCTATCAGTCCAAGAGCACTGCAATAGAAGACACCTTATAGGATTATCGAGAATTTAGAGATCACAAAAGGAAGAACTTGGAGAGAACACATTTTGGTCTAAAACTTTTTTTTATTAGAAATTATGTAACTTTTAAATCTTCAGAATAGAATCAGAGCAGCTAGAAAACATGTGAGCAAGAAGACAGGATATCTTTAGAAGGAAAACCTTGGGGCTGATAGAGAGGATATAATTAATACATAAATGCATGAGGAATATGGAAGAGAGGAATACAGGTTCTTTCTCTAAGTCTGTTAATCCCATTTCCTTTCCCGCTCCCACTCCCAAATACATATTCTCAAATCTCAAAAGAATACATTTACAACAAATGGCAAATCAAATATAATACTAGATTTGGGATGGAGCTGGCTATAAATCATCAAGAGGAATCAATGCAATGACCAAATGTAAATCCATTCACTTAAGAAATTTTTATTGAGAACCTCTATGTGAGCTAGGTATTTCATTGGGCAAGGTTGGCAAGACAAAAATTAATTCTATTCCTTGGCCTCATGGAACTGATAAATAAGTAAGGCATGGAAACAGAACTAAGTGTAAGACAATGTAATAGGTACTGTAGTTAAAAAAAAAAAAAAAAAAGGCTACAGTGAAGGCAGAAAGGCTATCGAATCAGCCTGGATGGGTCATGAATTCTTAACAAAAGTGTAAGAGTTGCAGATAGATAATGAAATATGCGTGGGACCTTTGCAGGCAGAAAAACTAGAAAAGGGCACTTAACACAAAAGTAACAGTATGTATAAATACATGAAAGTGTAAAATAGCACACCACTGTCAGAGCACTGCTAGTAGTTCTTCACGCAGTTTGGAGCATCAAGCGGTGTGGTACTTTTCTATTGTTACATAACATAATAACTCAAATTTAGCTGCTTATATGGACAGAAGTTTATTTAATCTCAAAGTTTCTTCAGGACAGATGTCTGGGTATGGCTTCACTGGACTCTTCCCTCATGGTCTCACAAAGCTATAATCAACTTGTTGGCTAAAATGCATTCTCATTTGAATTTTAGGGGCCTCTTCCAAACTCATTCAGGATGTTGAGAGAATTGATCTTCTCATGGATATTAGAATGCATGGTGGCTTGATACTTCAAAGTCAGCAACAAGGTTTCTCAACTTTTTCAAGGGAAGGCCTAAGCCTTCCTTTAAAGAGCTTACCTGATAAGTCAGGCCCACTCAGTGTAATCTCTCTTTTTTATTATTTATTTAGAGATGGAGTTTTGCTCTGTCGCCCAGGTTGGAGTGCAGTTGTGTGATCTTGGCTCACTGCAACCTCTGCCTCCCAGGTTCAAGTGATTCTCCTGTCTCAGCCCCTCAAGTAGCTGGGACTACAGGCATATGCCGCCACACCTGGCTAATGTTTTATTTTTAGTAGAGACTGGGTTTCACCATGTTGGCCAGGCTGGTCTCGAACTCCTGACCTTAAGTGATCCACCCACCTCTGCCTCCCAAAGTGCTGGGATTACAGGCATGAGCCACCACGCCTGGCAGTAATCTCTGTTTTTAAAACTCAAGGTAAACTGATTAGAAGCCTTCATTATAGCTACAAAATACTTTTATTTTTCCCATACAGTGTAACATAATCATAGAAGTGATATCACCTTTGCTGTGTTTGTGAGAAGCAGGTTACAGATTCTACTCAGACAAAAAGAAGATTACAGAGAAGAGATTTCATAAATTCATGACTCATAGAGGATCATTGTAGGGTATGTCTTCCACAAATGGGAATATAAGGTAGATCAGAAAGTACAAGTTATATATAGCATGCTAAAGAGCTTGACTTTTAATATTTATCCAGTGAGGGGAAATGGATGGAGGGTTTCTACAAAGGAAATAACATTGTCCTTGCATATAGGAGCTTAGGAGTTGCCAAACACAGGAGGAAATTTAATGTAGAATTTCTAGGTTACTTTTCTTTTGGTTTATGGGTCCTTGGGCCCCTGCCACTTTGGCAGCCCCAAACTCCAGTTTTTGTCTCCCTGTTATAGTGAGGCTGCTCTGAGTCCCAGACCAATCCTTCCTATCTACCTTTATTCTCTACCTTGTTAGTAGGTAAATACTACAGGGATAAAAGCAAGGATGAATGTAGAGCTCACTTCATTGTGAGTCCCTTATCCAGAATCTTGGCCCCTTTGAGTTATGGTTACACTCTGGTGCCTTCAAGTAATAGACACCAAAAATTTTATATGGCCTTTATAGGCATTCTAAGTCTAATGAAGCTATTCCATCATGAACAGAAGCAGGAAACAGTCATGGAATTATTAAAGATTGAATAGTGTGTGAATTAATTCTTTTAAGCCAGTTCTTAGTTTGGTCTTTTATCTCAACTTATGTTTCCAGGCTTGTGACCTTTTGCTTTAGTAGACTCATCCCTGTCTTTAGGGATAAGTATTCATTGGCCTCTTATCTCTGATCCAGTAGGCAATTATTACATACTTCTCAGAGGAAGAACATGATTTCAATGCAGAAAACAGAAAGCTAACTGTTTATAATGTTCTGATTTGTTTATAGGAGAGAACCATATATAACTTCTTGCAATGCCAGATCAAAAACCATACTGTCACAGAATAGCAGAATTCAACTAAAATAAGGGTGCAAGTCTTTAATCAGCAGTGGGTGGCTTAGAAACAATCCACTACCACTACTGGAGTGGCCATAGCCTTCTGACAGCGGCCCAGTCACACTCTTTTTGTACATGAAAGCTAACATGTTACCAAGAAGAAACAAACCAAAGTCCGGATACTAAGAATTTTGATAGAATCTTGGAGGGCACAAAAGCAGCAATATAAATAACTTCTTTTGTGATTGTTGGCCTACTCTTAGGTCTCACTGGGAGCTTTCAAAAATAAATTGCAACTTGACTTTTAGCACACCTTTCATTTCAAACCATATACATTTGTTTTCTTTAACACCTTATATAATTATATTTCAAGGTTTCATTATCCTGAAAGCATCTTCTTGGGTGTTTACCTGGAATAATCTTCCATGTAAGGTTGTAATAACAGTATATTCTTTATGGTACTCTGTCTGTATGTTTCTTTCTTTCTTTCTTTCTTTTTTTTTTTTTTTCAGAAACTAAATACCACTGGTTTACTTCACGAAGCTTTATTCAAAATGTAGGTTTGCATATAGGAAAACTAATCATTCTTGCTATCAAGACTTGCAACATATAGCTGAAAAGATGCACAAAATCTCATTTTGTTGGTTCACCTTATTGAATTTATACCTTTTCTTTTTACCTGCCACAATTGCAAATGCTCACTTACTAAACTTAAAAATTTTCTCTCTCAAATAATAGATTCCTGACTAAATTTTATATTTAGTTAAACCGAGTAAAACTATAAAATTCTGTGAGACTTTAGGGAATTATTTTGCCCATAAATGGAAAATAAATTGAACATAATTTAAACTTATTTGCTAATATTCCTTTATTCTTTCCTTCCTCCATCCCTTCCTTCTTCCTTTCCCACTCCCCACTTTCTGCTCCCTCCCTGTTTCCTCTGCTCTCTTTCCCTCCCTCCCTTATGCTAATTTCAAAAGCTAGCACAGAAAACATGACTACATGTAGTCAAAACATGTTGCCAAATTCAATCAGTTGAATCTTAATTGGGGATTGGCTTTATTTAGAGCATTGTTGTAAATTGCCTTACATCAGTTGACATAGTCAATAACGTGCTTGCTGAAGGCAACCAACTGGAGCACACTCAGAATAAAGTACTTAGATAATAAGTGAGTTTGGCTAAATTTATGAAGAATACCCACATAGAAGGGGTTTGTCTAGTCTGAAAAAAATGATTGAAAGGGACAGAAGTAGGTACTCAACAGTTACCTTTGTATTTTAAGAGCTGCCATGTTGAAGAGGGATTAAACTCATTCTAAAAAGTCACAAAAAGTAGAGATATGATGAATGACAAGAAGCTACAGAATAAAGAGTTCAACTGAATATAAGGAGACACTTCATCATAGTCACTGAAAAAATATCAGTATGTTTCCTATTTATGAAAGAAGGATTTTTTCAATCTCAGAGCATTGCTCAGTTTTCCTCAGTTAATCTTGCTAACAAAATAAAATTTTTATTCAGGAAACGATTATTTGAGAGCTAGGTATTGAAAGTTCACTAAGTGACATCTTTAAAGTACTATAAAACAAAATAGCAGTTAAACCAAACTTTTTACTCAGTGAAAATATTGTCTAAAATGGAGGCAAATTATACTTCAGTACAGTTATTTTTAAAAGGAAGGGAAATAAATATATTTTCAGACAAGCAGAATATGAAGGAATTTGGCACCTGAAGACCTGTACTAAAAGAAATAAGAATGGGAGTTCTTCAGGCAGTTAGTAAATAAATATTCCCAGGTGGAAGGATAGAAATGCAAAAACAAATGAGCACAAAAAAGGATAAATATGTGTGGAAATATAAATGGGTATTGATTGTTCAATAATAATGCTTATGAAGTTTAAAATATGTAGAAAAATTATAACAGTAACAAATAATGAGGAAGATTAGAAGGGTTAAAGTTTTTAAAATCTTTATGTATCTGGGAAATTGTAAACATTAAATTATAGTAGAGTATATATAGGTGAAGAGTTCATGCTATAAACTCTAGGGTAATCACTTAAAAATAATAAATGAATAACTACCAAGTTAAATGTTGAAGGAAAGGGAATAATATTACACCTTAAAAGTGCTAATTTAATCCAAAAGAAAGAAGAACAGAGGAATATAGAAATAATAAAAAAGATAGGAAATGTTAATGGTTGATGTAAACCCAAATGTGTCGGTGTTTACATCAAAGGTAAGTGGACTATTCCAGTTTAATAAAGATTTTCAAATTGGATTAAAAAAACTACATAGTGCTTACAAGAGACAAAACTTAAATAGGAGGAGACACAAAGATTTAAAATAAAGGTCCAGAAAAAATATATCATGCAAATACTAACCAGAGGAAAGCTGGTATAGTTATACTAATATCAGACAAAATCAACTCTAAGACAAGATATATTCATACTAAAGATAAAGGGAAATTTCATAATGATGGAGAAAAAAAAAGAGGTCAATCCATCAGGAAGAACAAAGAAACAATCCTGAATTTTAATTCACGTGATAACAGAGCTAAACATGCATAAAGCAAAAAGTTATGGAACAAAAACCACAATTGTACTTTAAAACTTTGACATACCTCGCTTAGTAACTGATAAAACAGAAAGTAATTATATAGACCACTGAGTGAACAAATATCAACTTCAACTAATTTGACACATATAGGAAATTATACTGAACAACTATAGAATACATCACCTCTTTTTGTAAATGCATATGAATATTTACCACAGTAGATATTATATGGGCAATAAGGTAAAACTTAGTAAATTTCAAAGGTCTAAAATCATAAGCATCTTCTTTAACACAATATAATTAAGGTAGAAAACCAAATGTTTGGAAATTAAGCTAAACATTATAAAATAAAACACTAATCAAAGAAAAAATCATAAGAGAAATACGAAAACTTTAAAAACTGAATTTAAAATTAAAATATGAATCATCAATAAAGATTCATATTTTACTGAAAGAGAGAAAGGTCAATTCTAAAGAAATCAGGTCAAAGATTTGAAAAGACACTTTATGAAACAGGACTTCAAATGACATAAGCATATGAAAAGATGTTCTATACTATTCATTGGGAAAATGCAAATTAAGGCCACAGTAAACCACTATACACACACCAGAATAGATAAAATTTAAAAGACTTGTAACACCAAGTACAGTTGACCTTTGAATGGCACAGGTTTGAACTGTATGGGTCCACTTGTATGTGGATTTGTTTCAACCAAAGGTGGATCAAAAATACAGTATTCATGGGTATGAACGCTTTATATACTAAAGCCAACTTTTCATACACACTGGTTCTGCAGAGCCAACTGCAAGATTTCAGCCTAAGCAGATTTTGGTATATGCAGGGTATCCTGGAAACAATCCCCTATGTATAATGAGGGACGACTATATTGGCACTGTTAAATAGCTAGACCTCTCATATACTGCTAGTGGAAATGTAAATTGGCATTGCTGTTTTTGAAAAACTTTAAAAAATTTTTGAATGTCACTCACATGTATATCCCATGACCCAGAAGTTTTACTCCTAGGCAAGAGAAGCCTATATATGCACCAAAAGAATCAGAAATACCCATAGCATCTTTGTTCATAACAGCCATAACTTGGTTCAGCAAATAATTAACTATAGTATATTAATCCAGTGGAATTCTATACAGCAATGAAAAAAATAAATTACATACAACTACATAGGTCAGTCTGACAGTCATAAAATATATTTTAAAAGCAAGACACAGAAGAGTGCATTTTGTATGATTATATTTACATGATGTTTGAAACAGATAATCTTTGGTGATGGAAGTCAGGACAGTAGTTACCTTAGGGGAATACTGACAGGAAAGGAGCACAATGGAGCCCTGGGGAATGCTGGTAATATTCTACATTGTCTTCTGGGTGGTAGTTATATGCATTAATATTTATACCTATTTATCCATCCGTCTATCTCTGAGCTGTACCCTTTAGATTTGAGCACTTTTATGAATATATATTCAATGAAAAAGAAAGCTTTAAAAAATCTCACCAACACTCAAACAATAAAAGGAAGGGAGAGAAGTTCAGACAGAGCAATGCAAAGACAGAAAAGAAATGAGAATATGTGTCTGGATATATATATTTACATTGCTAGAATAAATTCTTTTTAATGGAAAAATAAAGCTCAGAAGACTGTTACTGATAAAAACAGAATGAAAAATGCCTTTGTGTGAACAGGGAATTTGGGAATTTTAGTTATGAACAGAATCAAGCTTCACATTTTAGAGTGATATAATTGAAAACATGATATATCCATAATGTCAGAAAATAATGTCCTGTGTTTTTTGTAGCCTTCAATGTATGATAATCTTTGCTGCTTTTCTAATAAACTCTTTCTGTTTTAAGGTAGTGATATGAATAACTTTTTTCCCCATCTGGGCCTATATCACCCTGTTTCTCCATTCTGATTTTTCTCTTTCTCTAATAAACTTTCAGCTTTGTATTGATAAATCAGATTCTCTCATCTAACATCTTGAGTTGTGAGAGTGATGAAAATCTTCTCTAAACCATATATAGAGGTTTATTTCCTCTTTATGTTGAATGCCCTGGAATTGTCAGCAAGAGTGTAAAAGTCTGCAGTGCTTTTGAAGTAAGTCACAGAAAATAACAATGTGTCAACTGTGTTATACTGGAATATTGAAATGGCAATAAAAGAGAATGAGATTGACACCTTTTTATTTTTATTACCTTTGGGGTCTAAAGTGTTCTTCGTTAGTATTATTACATAGGAGAGAGTGAGAATGTCTCATGAAGCAAAACAAGAAACTGCCCATGATAAAAATAAGTAGTTGTTTTCTTAGTTTATTGAAACTGAAAGAAAAGAGTCTGAAAGGCTCAAAGTCTCTCACATTCTTCGGATATCAGAGAAAACAATTCCTCATTAGGTTTCTGATGTTATAATATTAAAGAAGAGCAAACTAACTCTTTGTTAAAGAAGATTCCTTAGGTCAAATGTGGTCCTGGGTACAAATGAAACTAGGAATATCTCTATTTGATTTTTATCCACAGATTTGATTTAAAAAAAATCTTGGGGAAGCTCCCAAATTGATTGTGGGTTCTAAAGGGAGGGCTTTGCCAAATCAAGTCACTAACAGGCAGGAATGAATTTCTTCTCCAGACGGACCAGGCAAAAGCAACCCCTGCCCTAATTCCCAAACCTAGAATGGGTTATCTCATTGCTCTTGGTAGTCTAACCATAGTTTCAAGATAAAGCGGGCGGATCATGAGGTCAGGAGATTGAGACCATTATGGCCATGGTGAAACCCCGTCTCTACTAAAATACAAAAAATTAGCCAGGTGTGGTGGCACGTGCTTGTAGTCCCAGCTACTCAGAGGGCTGAGGCAGGGGAATCGCTTGAATCGGGAGACAGAGGTTACAGTGAGCCAAGATCATGCCACTGCACTCCAGCCTGGCAAAAGAGCAAGATTCCATCTCAAAAAAA
>NW_016108027.1:24656-56279 GCF_001604975.1 Cebus imitator
GGATGAAGCTGTTTGGCAGAGAAAAAAAAAAAAAAAAAAAAAAAAGAATTTAAACACCAGGATTTATAAAGAGTGTGCCTAGCTGAGGTGAGTCATCAGCTGAAAAGTGCTTGAATGGAAAACTGGCTTAAAATGTTGCCTAGAAACAATTAATAGAAACCTTGATATTAAGAGTTTCAGACGGAATTCTGTGCAAGATGAAGCCAGAAGAGACAGAATACACCTACAGCTCTTTAGAAAGTCTCTTTTCTTTCTATAATCAGTGCTGATCTACAGTAGTGGTGACTTGACTTTTGATTTTACTTTATCAGATATACTAGTTACTGCCCTAGGTAATAATACCAGATAAGATTTCAGGATTCCAAAAAAATGTATGTAACATTTGTTAAAAGTTCAGTAATTAGGAAATTAGCAAGTTAGGCATTAACTATAAAATTTTCCATAGTCGTTGCTACCAGTGTTTCTCAACTGAATGTTTGCAACTATCTAACACATGCTAACTCGGCTAATATTTTACCTTTTATTTCTGGTTAGCCACCTTAGGAGAACACAGCATGTTCTTAACATAGTCTTTCAGTTCCCCTTATGACTTTTATATGTATGTCGCTAGGGTGTGATCTCTGGTCATGAGACAGAGCCAAGGTTACTATAATAGGAAACCAAAACTGGAACCCTGGTTTAATTAAGAACATGCTGTATTCTCCTAAGGTGGCTAACTTAGTTATCAGTGTTCATATATGAAAGAGACCTTGTTTGCTGATACCTCAGGAATCATAAGATTGTGGATTCTGACTAGTAATTCTCAATATGGACTAAAATTAATAGATGACAAAATGGAGTAATGTTAACAGAGGCAAAATCTTAGTTGAGTATCCTGTTGTGTTAGAAAGCTCATTGGACCATGGTCTGGAAACCTGTATACTATTCTTGATAGGTACTAATTTTTATTGCTTCTCAAATTTATTTTTAAAGTCATGATGCCTTTGAACAAGATAGCCTTTGGAGCTTTTCTGTCATCCCTAAGCCACCTCCACAAAACTTTAGGGATTTAATGAATATGGTTTGGAAACAAACTACTGGAAAGAAGCTAAATGGCCATCCATAGGAAAATGGATAGACGATGATCTGTTCATAAGAGGAAGAACATTAAGAGATTAAAATGAATTAACTAGATATATGTATGTAACATGAATAAATTTCAAATATGATATTTAATGAAAAAATAAGTTACAAAAGGATACACATTGTAGGATACTACATTAGGCAACTTTTATGCTACACTTCAGATCCTATTGGCCTCACAAGTCTCTGGGGACTCTTGGGCACTTTTTATTTCTTTTTTAGATGGCACTTCTCTCTTGTCATGCAGACTGGAGTGCAATGGCTCAATCTCAGCTCACTGCAACCTCCATCTCCTGGGTTCAAATGATTCTCCTGTTGCAGCCTCCCAAGTTGCTGGGATTATAGACATGTGCCACCATGCCCAGCTAATTTTGTATTTTTAGTAGAGATGGGGTTTCACCATGTTAGTCAGGCTGGTCTCAAAGTCCTGACCTTGGATGATTCACCTGCCTCAGTCTTCCAAAATGCTGGGATTACAGACGTGGGCCGTCCACGCCTGGCCTTTTTTTTTTTTTTTTTTTTTTGATTTTTAGGAGTGATGGGGTTTCATCATGTTGGCCAGGCTGGTCTCGAACTCCTGACCTCAAGCAATCCACCCGCCTTGGCCTCAGAAACCGCTGAGACTACAGGTGTGAGCCACCATGCCCAGCCCAGGCACTTTTTCTGCCCAAGCCAATTTTGTAGGGACTAATTCTATTTGGGCTCAGACTGCATTTACAAGGGTAAAGTAAAGCTTCATGTCTGTTCTGTGTCACTTGTATGTCCTGCATTGAGGAGTCTCTATTGCCAATGAAGCATAAGAGGCCATTGGACTGGCTCAGCACCCTTGTCTACACAACTTAGAAGTGGGAGGGAAGTAATGCTCCATGGAGAGACTCTGACCAGTAGAGACTATTGCTGGCAGATTCTTCTCCTCCTCTTACACCGTATTTACTTTACTCAGTTATAGGAGTAAATACAGTCTCAAAGTAAATGGTCCCTAGAAAGCAAGCAATCAATTGTGCTTGATACCAAGCAATGTCCAGCTCAGGATCACACTCTTCTATTAACATCTCTTTTTCCCCTGGTTTACCTTTTCTTTCCCCTACTTCTACAACACTGGGATTACACTACCAAATAGCAGTAGCAGCAACTAAGATTTTGTCTCAGGCTGTGCTTTTTAAGGATACCAGATGATATAGTTTGGATAATGTCCCCTCGAATAAATCTCATGTTGAATTATAATCTCCAGTGTTAGAGGTGGAGCCTGGTGGGAAGTGATCAGGTCATAGGGGCAGGTCCTGTATCACTTGGTGCTGTCATTGTGATAGTGAGTCAGTTATTGTGGGATATGGTTATTTAAAAGTGTGTGGCAACTCCCCTCTACTCTCTTGCTCCCACTTTTTCCATGTGATGTGCCTGCTCCTGCTTGGCCTTCCACCATGAGTAAAGCTCCCAAAGGCATCCCTAGATGCCGAGCAGGTGCCAGTGCCATGCTTGTATACCCTGCAGAATCATGAGCCAATTAAAGCGGTTTTCTTTATAAATTACCCAGTCTCAGGTATTCCTTTATAGCAATGTAAGAATAGCCTAACATACTAGATTAAGACAGAGACCATTTACATGCATTTTAAAAACACTAAAAAAGGAGAGATTAAAGATGGCTGACTAGATACAGCTGGGAGGTGCCTTTTCTGTGGAGAATAACCAAAATATTGAGTAAGCCTGCATACTCTGAACAGATATTTTTAGAGAAAACACTGAAATTCAATAGAGAGGTGACAGAAGACAGCCTGGTTGAAGAGGGATGAAGTGGGGATGCCTGCTTGTTATTGCCAGATACCAGGACTGGCCCCCCCAGACCAGTGCCAGTCCCAAGGAACGGTTGAGTGAGGAAACTTCAGGACACCGTATTCTCGCTGTGGATCTCTGAGATCCTAGCTACAGGAATTCCCCAGACTCCTGTAGACCTTTGGACTAGCAAAGAGAGCTGCCTAGAGACAATATAGATGCATTGCTTGAACCCTAGTAGAGCTCAAAAGTCTTCAGTGTGCTAGGCAGTGACAGCAAAAGGTGACTCTGAGCTTCCCTGTCCATACCCCAGAGCTTTGCATCCTGCCCTAAGTTGATATAGCTCCTGTTGTCTGCTACACCTGGAGAGAGAAGGGCCAGGGAATGCTCACATGCCTGAGACTGGTCCCACTGCCATTGCCATAGTGCTCAGATGCAGCCAAAGCATGAAATCTTACACCTGCTAAACCCTCCTAAGACTGCCTCCCTGGCCATTCCCACAGGGGAAGGTCCTACAGCATAGCCTCCATTGTCCTGCTGAGATGGTTTGTTGATGGCCTGGGTGCAGTTCAACCCCCTCACAGCTGGTCCTTGACCTTGAGGGGCCAGTGGACAAATCTGCTGGCCTGTGTCCCAGTTTCCCAGGACTTGAGCACACCACTCAGGTGGATGTAAAGGAGATTCATGGCCTGATCTCGAGGAGGGGAGGAGCCCTGACTGTCAGAATAAGAGAAGAACACAGCTTGGGTTCATATAATGACATGGGAACTCTCTTCAGGAGACCAGGAAGGGTATGGCCTGATAGCCTTGGTTTCTGCCTCAGGGAGTATCATGAACGCCTGGGATGGCTTGGCAATCTGGGTACAGATGGCTTGGGACTAGCCTAGTCAGCTGGGCCTGTTGCCACTGTTGAATGCTGGAGGGAGACCTCCCAAGTCAAGGGTGCAGGAGCTGGGTGGGGTCCCATGGCTGCCTGCTGGGCTGATAATCCCTGGTACCCCCTTAGCCTGAGCATACTCTGTGGCACAGGAGAGGCACCTCCACCCCTCACTGGAGGGTCATCCCAGCAGCCTAAGAGCAGCCCCTAAACACCTGTGAACGTGAGTGTTTAGAACCACCTCAGAGAGCCTGGCTTGCCTAACCCAGTCCTGCTCATCTTGGCCCCCTCCAGCCACCTTGGTGGCATAGTGAGGGGCAGGACCCCTGGAAGCCCCATACCCTACCCATTTCCAGGGACACCCTATTACTTCCCCCATCAACAAAGGCCAAATAAAAAGTTCACTGCCATCACCGCAACTGCTCTCCTCCGCAATCGCCACCTACTGGCTGGGACATCAAACTGCACAGCCTATCACAACTGGTATCATTGTACAGTGCTCACCTGACTCTTGCCCGCCATTGCCACCTACTGGCCAGTATAGTGAACTGCGTAATCTAATGTAATTACTGCTGAAAGAAGTACACAGTGCTGGGAAATGATATAATCTTCCCAAGGCCTCCGCCTCTATGTCTGTGGGTGTGGCACAGCACAACACTACAGCAACCAGCGTCTTAGAAAACCACTACAGTAAGGCTATCTATAATCAAGGAATTAATACAGAGTGTTGGTGCCCTAAAAGCACAAAGAAGTGAAGCCAAAGGACTCTACCCAACATACTCAACAGTAACACCCTCAAAGGGAGAAGAAAAAAAAAATCCAACTGAAATGAAAGTAAGTTCAAAAATAAGAAGTGACAGCTTCTACACATGAGAAGAGACCAGTACAAGAACTCCAGCAACATGAAAAAACATAATGTGTTGACACTCCTAAAGGACCACACTAGCTATCTAGCAATGGATACTAACCAGAATGAAAACTTTGAAATATCAGATAAAGAATTCAAGGTATAGATTGTAAGGAAGCTCAGTGACATACAAGGGAAAATTGAGAACCAACACAAAGAAATCAGAAAAATAATTCAGGAGATAAAAGGTTAGATACATACATTTTAAGAAAACAAACAGAACTTATGAAAATAAAGTCACTTAAGAAATTTTAAAACACAGCCGAAGGCTTTAACAACTAAGCAGAAAAAATAATTTCAATCTTGAAGCCCGAATTAACCCAGTCAAAAACAAAGGGAAAAAAATTTAAATGAACAAAGCCTTTGAGAAAGGTACAATTATGTAAAGTGACCAAACCTACAACTTACAGGCATTTCTGAGGTAGAAGAAGAAAATAAGAAACTTGGAAAACATATTTTAGGAAATAATTCAGGAAAAGTCCCCTAATCTTCCTAGAGATGTAAACACCCAGATTTAAGAAATTCATAGAACACCTGACAGATAACTATACAAGAGAAATATTACCAAGGCATATAGTCAACAGACTATGCAACATTAGTGTGAAAGAACAAATCTTAAAAGCAGCTAAAGTGAAACATCAAATCACCTATAAAAGAAATACCATCAGACTAACAGTGGACTTATCAGCAGAAACCTTACAAGCCAGAAGAGATCAGGTGCCTATTATTAGCCTCCTTAAAAGAAAAATATGCCAGCCAAGAATTTTAAATCCTGCCAAACTAAGCTTTATAAATGAAGGAGAAAGAAAGTGTTTTCCAGACAAGCAAATGCTAAGCGAATTTGTCACCACTAGACTGGTCCTGCAAGAAATACTCAAAGGAGTGATAAACATGGGAACAAAAGGATGATACCATCATAAAAGCACATGTAAGTAGAAAGCTCACAGATTCTATAAAGCAGTTACACAATTGAGACTTAAGGTAACTAGGAAACAAAACCATGACAGGAGCAAAACTTCACATGCCAATATTAACCTTGAACATAAATGGTCTAAATGCACCAATTAAAAATATAGACAGGCAAATTTGATTAAAAAAAATAAAAACTGAGACTTTGATGGAGTTGCTTATCATCTTAAGGAGATTTTGAGCTGAGACGATGGGGTCTTCTAAATATACAATCATGTCATCTACAAATAGAGACAATTTAACTTCCTCTTTTTCTAATTGAATACCCTTTATTTCTTGCCTGATTGCTCTGGCTAGAACTTCCAATACTATGTTGAATAGGAGTGGTGAGAGAGGGCACCCTTGTCTAGTGCCAGTTTTCAAAGGGAATGCTTCCAGTTTTTGCCCATTCTGTATGATATTGGCTGTGGGTTTGTCACAAATAGCTTTTATTATTTTGAGATACTTTCCTAGTTTATTGAGAGTTCTTAGCATAAAGGGCTGTTGAATTTTGTTGAAGGCCTTCTCTGCATCTATTGAGATAATCATGTGTTTTTTTTGTCTTTGGTTCTATTTACGTGATGGATTACGTTTATTGATTTGCATATCTTGAACCAGCCTTGCATCCCCGGGGTGAAGCCTACTTGATCATAATGGATAAGATTTTGATCTGCTGTTGCATTTAGTTTGCCAGTATTTTATTGAAGATTTTTGCATCGATGTTCATCATGGATATTGGCTTGAAATTTTCTTAGTTGTGTCTCTTCCAGGTTTTGGTATCAGGGTGATGTTGGTCTCATAAAATGAGTTAGGGAGGATTCCCTCTTTTTGTATTGTTTGGAATAGTTTCAGAAGGACTAGTACCAACCCCTCTTTGTACATCTGGTAGAATTTGGCTGAGAACCTGTCTGGACCTGGACTCTTTTTGGTTGGTAGGCTATTAATTGCTGTCTCAACTTCAGACCTTGTCATTGGTCTATTTAGAGATTCAGTATCTTCCTGGCTTAGTCTTGGGAAGGTGTAAGTGTCCAGAAATTTATCCATTTATTCTAGATTTACTGTTTTATATGCACAGAGGTGTTTGTAGTAATCTCTGATTATAGTTTGTATTTCTGTGGAATTGGTGGTGATATCCCCTTTATCATTTTTTATTGCATCTATTAGATTCTTTCCTTTTTTCATTAGTTTGGTTGGTTAAATGTGCAAAAATCACAAACATTCCTATACGCAAGTAACAGGCAAACAGAGGCAAATCATGAGTGAACTCCTATTCACAATTGCTACAAAGAGAATAAAATACCTAGGAATACAATTGAAAAAGGACATGAAGGACCTCTCCAAGGAGAACTACAAACCACTGCTCACGGAAATAAGAGAGGACACAAACAGATGGAAAAACATTCCATGCTCATGGTTAGGAAGAATCAATATTGGAAAATGGCCATAGTGCCCAAAGTAATTTATAAATTCAATGCTATCCCCATCAAGCTACCATTGACCTTCTTCACAGAATTGGAAAAAAACACCTTAAACTTCATATGGAATCAAAAAAGAGCCCACATAGCCAAGACAATCCTAAGCAAAAAGACCAAAGCTGGAGACAATTATGCTACCTGACTTCAAACTATACAAGCCTACGGTAATCAAAACAGCACGGTACTGGTACCAAAAAAGAGATATAGACCAATGAAACAGAACAGAGGCCTCGGAAGTAATGCCACACATCTACAACCATCTGATCTTTGACAAACCTGACAAAAACAAGCAATGGGGAAATGATTCCCTGTTTAATGAATGGTATTGGGAAACTGGCTAGACATTGGATTAAAGATTTAAACATAAGACTTAACACCATAAAAACCCTGACAGAAAACCTAGGCAATACCATTCAGGACATAGGCACAGGCAAGGACTTCATGACTAAAACACCAAAAGCAATGGCAACAAAAGCCAAAATAGACAAATGGGAACTACTTAAACTCCAGAACTTCTGCACAGCAAAAGAAATAATCATTAGAGTGAACCGGCAACCAACAGAATGGGAAAAAAAAAATTGCAGTCTACCCATCTGACAAAGGGCTAATATCTAGAATCTACAAAGAACTAAAAAAAAAAAAATTACAAGAAAAAAGCAAACAACCCCATTAAAAAGTGGGCAAAGGATATGAACACACACTTCTCAAAAGAAGACATTTATGTGACCAACAAACATATGAAAAAATGCCCATCATCAGTGGTCATTAGAGAAACGAAAATCAAAGCCACATTGAGAGACTATCTCACTCCAGTTAGAATGATGTTCATTAAAAAATCTGGAGACAACAGATACTGGAGAGGATGTAGAGAAACAGGAACACATTAGCACTGTTGGTAGGAGTATAAATTAGTTCAGCCATTGTGGAAGATAGTGTGGCAATTCCTCAAGGATTTAGAAATAGAAATACCATTTGACCCAGCAATCTCATTACTGGGTGTATATACCCAAAGGATTATAAATCATTCTATTATAAAGACACATGCACACGTATGTTCATTGTGGCACTGTTTACAACAGCAAAGACTTGGAATCAACCCAAATGCCTATCAATGATAGACTAGATAAAGAAAATGTGGCACATATGGACCACAGAATACTATGCAGCCATAAAAAAGGATGAGTTCATGTCTCTTGCAGGGACATGGATGAATCTGGAAACCATCGTTCTCAGCAGACTAACACAAGAACAGAAAACCAAACACCACATGTTCTCACTCATAAGTGGGTATTGAACAATGAGAACATGTGGACACAGGGAGTGGAACATCACACACTGGGGTCTGTTGAGGGGTGGGGGGGCTCGGGGGCATGCAGAGGGTGGGGGGATTTGGGAGGGATAACATTAGGAGAAATACCTAATGTAGGTGACGGGGAGATGGATGCAGCAAACCACCATGTGTGTGAATACCTGTGTAACAATCCTGCATGATCTGCACATGTACCCCAGAACTTAAAGTATAATTTTTTTAAAAATTAAAAAAACAAGACCCAACCACCTGCTACCTATAAGAGACCCACCAAATGTCTAAAGACACCTACAGGGTCAAAGTAAAGGGGTGGAAAAAGTTATGCAAATAGAAAACAAATGAGTGAAGGAGTAGCCATTCTTATATCTGATTAAAAAGCACTTTAACAATAGTTTAAACAATGACAAAGAAGGGCATTAAATAATGATAAAGAGTTCAATACAGCAAGAATACGTAAGTATCCTAAAAATATGTGCACCCATATGCCTGTGTCAAAAAGATAGATCTCAAATTGAGAACCTGATGTCACACATCAAGGAACTAGAAAAGCAGGAACAACCCAAACCCAAAGCTGGCAGAAGAAAACAATATCAGAGCAGAACTAAATGAGATTGAGACCAATTAAATGACACAAGGAATCAACAAAATTAGAAGTTGTTTTTTTAAGAGGACAAACAAAATTAATCCACCACTAGCTGGTGTAACCAAGAAATAGAGAAGATACAAATAAGCACAATCAGAAATGATAAAGGTGATATTAAACATTAAAGGTGTAGTTGTCATGTCACAGAACTACAAGGAATCATCAGATTACTATGAATATCTTTATATGCACAAACTAGAAAACCTAGAGGAAATGGATAAATTTCTGAAAAAAGGACAACCCTCCGAGAATGACCATTGAGAAATAAAAATCCTAAACATACGAATGAGTAATGAAATTGAATCCGTAATAAAACGTCTTCCACCAAAAAAGCCCAGGACCAGATAGAATCAGCCAAATTCTACCAAATGTACACGTAAGAGTCACTACCATGTGTAATGAAACTATTCCAAAAAAATTAAAGAGGGACTCTTTCCCAACTCATTCTATGAAGCCAGAATCATTCTAATACCAAAACCTGGCAGAGACACCCACAAAAAAACAACTTCAGGCCAAGAAGCTTGATGAAGGTTGATGCAGAAATCCTTAATGAAATACCAGCAAACTAAATCCAGTAACACATCAAAAAACTCATCCATTGCAATCAAGTGGGCTTTATCCCTGGGATGCAAAGTTGGTTCAACATGTGAAATCAATAAATGTGATTCATCACATAAACAGAACTAAAGACAAAAATCACATGATTATCTGAATAGATTAAAAAAAAGTCTTTTAATATAATTCAACATCCCTTCATGTTAAAAACTCAATAAACTAGTATTGAAGGAACATGCCTTAACATAAGAGTAACCTATGACAAACCCATAGCCAACATCCTACTAAATGAGCAGAAGCTGGAAACATTCCCCTTGAAAATCAACACAAGGCAAGGATGCCCTCTCTCACCACTCCTATTCAGCATAATATTGAAATTTGTGGTCAGAGGAATCAGGCAACAGAAAGAAGTAAAGAGCATACAAATAGGAAAAGAGGAAATAAAACTATCCCTTTTTGCAGATGACATGATTCTGTATCTAGAAAACCCCCATAGTCTCAGCCCAAAAACTCATTTAGTGATAAATAGCTTCAGCAAAGTTTCAGGATACAAAATCACTGAACAAAAATCACTAGCATTCCTATATACCAGCAAAGCTGATGATGACCATTATCTATCCTTTGAAAACAAATAAGCAACAAATATTTTCTGATGGTGTACTTAGCTTCATCAGAGGAGCGCAGGGTGAAATAAAAATGCAATCCTCTGGTCACTACCATAAGACAGATGGTTACTACCCTAAGATGCTCTGGTCACTACCCTGAGATAAAGATTTCTAAGATGGAAATCTTTAGAACCCTGTTAGAAAATTATTTCCAATGTCTGAAGCAAACCTGCAAAAATTACAAGAATTAATTGCTGAATTGCATGAGATGTATTAATATGTTATTCAAATTTAAGTGCATTTCATGGCACACTTCTGACAAGTGTATTTCTAAATTTTGAAAATATATAGAAAGATATGAAGTCTGAAAATGTCCTTTTGTTCATGATTTCCTCAAAAAAATCCTTTCTTGTCATCGCTTTTGAAAAACATAATCTAGACCCCAATTTGTATCATCTCACTTATCAAACATTAATGCAGTGTCAGTGTTGGATGTGAAGAATAGATTGTCTTGAATTTGGTCGGTCTGGGCCATTTATGGGAGGCATTGTGATTTGATTGTGCTCACTTAAGAAGTGTATCTTTTAAAATCGTTTGAGTGCAATGCTATATTGAAATGACCATTATTGTTCTCTCTTGCATCACAGTTGATGCATCCTATCATATAAGGATGTTTACAGACCTGTAACACCTCATATTAGTAATAAAGCTTTGCTCATTTTGAACTCTGGCTTGACACATTTTTCTCTCATTTCCTTTTGAATTGTTACACTGCTCTGGGTTCTTTGTGGCAAGAAAGCACCACTGTTTAGAACTAACAAGTACTAATAAACTCAGGCTTAGGGATTCAACTTGATTAAAGACCAGTGAGATTTATATATCTGTGTCTTTAGACTCTACTTGTTTACCAAGATGTACTGGATCAGGAGTCAGCTTTGGGTTTACATTGAACTAGCTGTGTGACTTTGGGAAAATTACATAATTTCTCTGGATCTTGGTTTCCTTATCTATAAATGAAAACATTTACACTAGATTGTCTTAAGATTCTGTAACTCTAATGCAAAATAAAAAAGAAAGACCAAGTGAAAGAATTTGGCAAACTTAATGTAAGCTAATTTCTCCTGTTGAAGATAAAGCTAAACTATCACCATTCCCAAGCCCATTCCTCTTCCTATCTCTCCTGCAATTTAAATCTTACCTACCTTTGAAAGTCAACTACATCTCCATCACCTCCATGAAGTCTTTCCTGACAACACAACAACCTCCAGTGGTATCTTTTTTTTAATTATAGGATTATCATCACTACACTTACTCTTCTCTGTCACCTTGTATTGTTGTTTAACTTTAGTGCTTTTGAAGTCAGGAATGATGAGTTGTGAATATTTATATTGCCCAAAGCACATTGTTCAGTATTTCATATGCATAATGGGTCCTAGATTTGTTGAATTAATATTGAATGAATGGAGTTTAAAAATCATTTTGAACCATTGTGCCAAATTCACAATTCAAAGGTGATTGAATTTTTCCCACATTTCTATCCCCAAAAGATGTATAATTTTGAAGACATTTTAAGAAAGCTAAAATAAAATTTGGAGTTACCTTAAATATGAATCCCTTCCCTTTTAGTCTCCTAATTTTCCTCTTTAAAAAAATTGAGAATACTTCCTTTTTAGAGTAGCCTGCCATAGAAACATTTTTATTTTTCCTTCTATAATCTTTAGAATACAATGTAATTTGATCACCCAGTATATGAATGGCATTTTATTTTCTATTACCTTTTTAGGAAACATGACAAATTGCACTGTTACCTCTCAAGGGAGTGTTTGGTTACTTGCAAGCACCAGAGCCAGTTCTCTAGCATTTGGTGGAAACAAATGCCAGCATTCCCACCACGAGGCATTTCTCCAGTGTATAGATGTTGACAGAAGCAAAGTAAAACAATATTCAGATCAACATTTAAATTTTTGTATTTTTAATTATTGTAGGTTCATAGCAGGTATATGTATTTATGGGGTATATGAGATGTTTTGATACAGGGATGCAATGCATATTAATCACATAAGGGAGAATATGGTATCCATCCCCTCAAGCATTTATCCTTTCTGTTACAAACAATCCAGTTACAGTCTTAGTTATTTTTAAATATACAATTAAGTTATTATTGACTGTAGTCTCTCTATTGTGCTATTAAATTATAGATCTTATTCATTCTTTCTATTTGTTTTGTATCAGGTCAACATTTGATTAGATTCACTATAGGTATTAGTCCAGCTTGTTTCAGTTCGTTGTGAATTTGTCACCAAGTGTCATATCAGTCCCTCATTCTCTTTCTTAGTCTATACTAAGAATGTATTAGAACAAGTGCTTAGCAACTCAAATTCACCCGGCCCAGGAGACTTGGAAGAAACCTTTTAGCTTTGGCGTCATACTGTGGGAGCCATGTTGTTTCTCTGTCAGGTTGAGACTGTGTCACACTTAGAGAAATTAGCCCAACAAAATTGTTTTCTCTCTCCTTTTTTGTACCAGAATGAGACTCTAGGGAATAAGCATAATTGATCTTACTTGAAGAAATTTCAAAGATTCCCAACTCCTGGAACTCAAGTAGCCATGGAAATAAGCACTGATCCAAAATGTACTTAGACTAGATGGTAATTGGGAACCATTTGAGGGAGGGGAGCTAAACATGTGCTATGTGATGTTACTTTGTAGAATAAGAAAGGCTGTGTTGAGTTGGTGTTTTAAGGAATAATGGGGAAAATTGGGCTGCTTTGTGTGGGTTTGTAAGGTGATGTGAGAAGCAGTGTGTTGGCAAAGCTAGGTGATAATATAAATTGAATATATTTCTGGTAAATGATTTTTGAAAAATAATGTTTTGTTAGATTCACTCCTATTTTATTTTCTTAAGAAAATAGTAACCTGTTGGTATGTTAGGAAAAGATGATTTGTTCTTAAAATTTTACTGGGAGGAAAAGTATATCATGTTGCTAGTTTGGCATAAATGCAAAATCAAGGTTATACTTTCAAAAATTAATGCATCTTGTTCCTCTGATCCCTTAGGCATGATTAGGGATTTTGTGCTGTTACAAATGGACTTAGCGCATGTGACACTGGCACAATCATGGAATGCATGGTATTTTTCCCTTGTAGTTATAATAATATTGGCCCCATCATGAAACTCCTTATTCAGCCTTTCGTTTGTTCTTTTAAGTCAAGAGAAGTCAGCTTATATTAGTGCTTAGCCCAAAAGAACCCTCTGCAACCACACTGCAGGAGGCCACTTTCTATGCCATCTCCTCACATTTATGTTTCAAACCATCAGTGTTCACTGGCCCAATTGGGCCCTCTTTAGCCCTCAGAGCTCAGCTTGCCAAGGTCACCATGCATTCTCAGTTCCAGAATTCTAGTGTTTTACCTCAACTGTCACTTGAACAGCCCAGGCTTTCGTATTATAGTGTCTATTTCTGTCACTGATTCATAATTTTTTATTTATCTGACTCAAATCCAGGTAGTTTTTGCTCAATCTATGACAGGCTGTTAACCAGCATGCGTGTTTAGGGCAGCAGTTCATTCATCCATTTTGACATCCACACCTGACATCTTCATTAATGCCCAGCACAAATTTCTCAGATTCTGGATCTGCTTGATGTCTCCATATTCCTTCTGCATCCACCTCTTTGCCACAAAGTACACTTCATGTAAATGTCACGTTTTTCAAGTGTTTCACATGTTCCACCATGGAACCATATGCATATGGAAATGATCCCCTTTTAGGTCTGTATCCAAACATAGCTTGTCAATGACTGCTCACCAATTGTAAGTCACCTTGTAAGCTTTTACACTTTTTCTGAAATGTTTTCTTTAGAGCTTGTAAACTTCTTCCCATGTTATTGGTTACTTGTTGTGCCCCTGTGTTCTTTTTTCGACATTAACTACAACCACCTTACCACCTTTTTATTGCCCTTTCAATTCATCACATTCAGCTGAACTGCTGCCTCAGGCAAGTGCTTCCTCTCTACGTCTGTTTATTGAGTTCTGGGCCATCTCTGCAACAGAAATTCTGCAATGTTAGTCTTTCTTCTATCCTATGACCATTTTCTATGCTCTTAAACATCAGTCATGTTCATTTCTTAGAAAATCTACATTGAAGAAAAAATAGTACTGCTACTTTTATGAAATTAATTTATGATTTGTAGTCCGATAGTATGAGTTGCTTACTCGAATATGTGCAGGGAACCTCTGAAGAGCCATATTGACAAGTAAGTAAGTTGTAGCCTAGTCTGTGTGACTTGGGAGCTATTGGTTTTTCTTGTTCACATAGTTGTCACCATTGTTGCAATATTGTAAACGTCTACTGGGTGCTCGCTATGTGGTAGGCACTGTGCCAAGAACTTTACATGAAGTCATTCAATACTCACAGTAACCCTTCAACATAGGTTTTATTATTATCTCTGTTTTACAGATGAAGAAGCAGAGAATCAAGAGGGTAAATGACTTATTTAGGAACATACAACTAGTAAGTGTTAGAATAGGCATTTGAGTTTAGGCAGTATAACCTCAGAGCTCACATTTCTCTTAACCTTTATATGATACTGCCTTCTTATAATGATAACTAACATTTATTGTGAACTTACCATGATGAGTCAGGTAAACAGTATAGTTAGCCATATTGCATTCATTAATTTCTTAAATTATTTCTTCAGCCCTTGAAGACAGGTGACATTATTTTCCTTTTACAGATGAAGAAACTGAGTGAGGCTTAGAGAAAAGAAGTAGTCTTTAAAGTAATTAAAGTGATTCCCTTAGTAAGTAGCAGAGGCAGGATTTTAACTCATATACTTATCCATTATGTCATACTATACTAATAAAGGACTGAAAACTAACAAATGGAAAAGTTAATCTATGGGTTCCTATAGTCACAAGCAAAATCATACCTGTATTCCTGCTGCTTACAGGACCTATTAACTGGAAGATGTTGGGCTGTATCATCAATATCTATAATTTATGTATAGTTATTCCTGGGATTAAAAATGGTGGGAATTCCTAAAAAGCAGGGAAGCAATACTTTTTTTCAAGAAAGTTGGTTTACCAAAAAATGACAGACCATCTTGCCAGAAGTAGCACTAAGAAAGGGTGGACTGGAAGGTGGTATACCCCTAGGAAAAGTGAATATGTAGAAATGTGTATTACAGTGGAAACAGAAACATAGCAAAACAAAATGTTAAGCAGGAAATTGCACTGTTATAATGCCACTTCTCCCCGAACTCCCTTCAAAAAAAAAAAAAAAAAAAAAAAAAAAAAAAAGGCCAGTGAACTGCTGTGATCTATCTGTTCCTGTCTATTTGTAAAGGACAGATTGGTGCATTGAAGAAACAGGATATTTGATTGCAGAGGGTAGGAAAGATGATTTAGGAATATGAGCTGCTACCCAAGGAAAACAGGCCAGGTTGGATTTCCACAGTGAGAGACATGAAGATCCTGTGTAGTAGCAGAAGTTATGGAATTAATTGTGAGAAGGCCAGTGAAACGATAGAAAAATACTCAGACACATATTTTATCTACTTCAGGAATTTAATTGTGACTAACTTTAATTTCAGGCATCATGTATTTCTACTTTTGAAAATGTTTAAATTATTAGAAAGAAATTAAAAGAACTTATTCTTGGTAGAACTTTATTAAAATAATATAGACATGCTTTCATTGGTCTAGCAGTCCTATGCTAAATTAAGCATCAAGAATCTTTAACTATACTTAAACACTGGCATGCTGCTCTCAGTGCCTTAGTTAATACTGTGAAAAGACTTTAAAATCTCAAATACACACTGACTCACAAATAGGTGGAAAATTATATTTATATATATATACATATATATGTAATATATATTAAATATTATACACACACACACACACAACACACACACACGCACACACACACACACACACACACACATTATGAGATGGAGTTTTGCTTTCGTTGCCCAGCTGGAGTGCAGCGGCACAATCTTGGCTTACTGCAACCTCTGCCTCCTGGGTTCGAGTGATTCTCCTGCCTCAGCTTCCCAAGTATCTGGGATTACAGATGCCCACCACTGTGCCTGGCTAAGTTTTATATTTTTGGTAGAGATGGGGTTACACCATGTTGGCAAGGCTGGTCTTGAACTGCTGACCTCAGGTGATTCACCTGCCTCAGCCTCTCAAAGTGCTGGGATTATAGGCATGAGCTACTGCACCTGGCCACTATGAGTGTACGTTAAATGTAAATTGATATTAAATCCCAGGAGGATAGAGTCAGAAACCTATGCTGTAGGGTGGCATCAAACACTGCAATTTAATACGTTAAAAAAGAAAAGAAAAGAAAAAAACCACAAAACGAAAGATCATTCAAGTTCATTATTTGAAGCAGTCGTATGGATATTACTTGTTGCCAAATCAATCTTTAACTTCAGTTTCTCTAGAAAACTGGGTTTTCTATTTTATAAAAGACTACATCATTGGAAATACTCTGATTCATTCACAATCTCACAAACACACAAATCATTTATGGGCTGAGAATGTACATGTTTTACCATGGTCTTCACATGCCCTTCAGGAGAAAATGAATTGTAGGGGAGAAACAGATGTTTTCAGTTAAGTCAAATTCTCTGTGGGCTGAGTTTAAGGCAAAGGGTCAAGCGGAATATGGAAATTAAAGCCAATTTATCAAAGCATGTTTTAAAAGGTTTTCTTGTTAATGCTAGAGTTTGGGCTGGGAAATTTCTGCTTCTTAACATACTGGTGTTAGCAGGGATTTAGAGTTTGCTGCCAGGCTTCTCTTGTAATATTCTTCCTCTGGCACAGCCCTAGAGATGCTAACTTTGAAAAACGGGATTTGGCTAGCAGCCCCTGACACAGCCACTCTTGAATTTCCACTAAAGAATCTATGAAGACATAGAAAAATGATGAGAGCTCACAACAATGCTGATAATTTGGATTGACAGTCAAATTATTGCCAGAACCAGCGAGAAATTTCCACTAGCTGAAAATCAGAAAGAAGTGGATTGAAAAGTACAATCATTGAACCACTCATACTATGCTGCTAGAAAATTGGTTAGCCAATATATTTAGAATAAGTCCAAAAGAATTTAATCTTTGCTCCCATGCAGTCTAAATCCTAGTTCCAAAACACATTCTATGCCCAGCAAAACAAGGAGTAGTTGTCTTATTGCATGAGAATTACTTTTTTAGATGGCTAGAATGCTGGACACCAAACCCTAAAATATTGCCTTTTTACCTATAGATGCTTGAGAACTACTACTTCCAGCAAACAGTTAGAGAATAAGGCAAATGAAAATGGCTTTGGGATTACTATTATGAAGCAGTGTGTAAATCATCTTGAAGGTCTAATTCCCAAAAACATATTGTTGTTAAGTGGGAGCAAAGTACCTTGGTAGGAAGGTATTCTGATGATTCTAGCTTTTCATGTATTCCATCAATTCTGATTATCAATGAATCCATCAGTTGGGTCAGAAGAGGATCCAATCTTAGTCCAAAGAAGGTGTATTAATGAAATCAAGTTATTCACCAAGAACAGACAGTTGAAAATACAAGATATCTACATCTATTGTCCTGTTGCATATCCAAGAAGGGGATTTATCTAAAATCAACCAGTTTGAACTTAACCTGGGACAATTGTTGTCTCCTAACTATTGGCAAGCAAGGGATCAAGATAGATTGCAACTCCTTTGAAAATAAGCAATTAAATAAAAAACAATGTGGAACTTATGGAAAATTTGCAAATGGGCTAAAAGGAATTTCTTTTGGAGACTTTGAGAAAGAGCACATTTATAAAAATGGGTTTTTAAGGGAATTAGAAAAAATATTAGACATTGGTTATTTTAGGAACAATAAAGATAATCAAGGAATAAATAAAAAGACAACAGAATGAGACTATTAAAATGTAAGATAATCAAGATACAGAAAGATTACAAGAAATTAAAACTCAACCACAGATGTATATTATCAATGGACACGATAGAGAGCAGAATTGACAATGCTGAAAATCAAATCAGTGCGAATGTCATATATACTTGAAAAATCGTCTCAGAAAGCAGTGAAAAAGACAAAGATGAGACTCATGAGGGAGAAGATGATAAATCTGAAGAATGGATATCCAGTTTAATAATTTTAAGTATTCCTAAGAAAGAAAGAAAAGCAACTAAAGCCATAATGAAGCATATATTAAAAAGAAAGAAAAAAAAAAGAACATTTCCTGAGTTGTCAAACAACTTGAATAGGCTCATCATAGTCTAGGTAAAATTAGTGAAAAGGGAGAAGAGGCCGGGCGCAGTGGCTCACGCCTGTAATCCCAGCACTTTGGGAGGCCGAGGCGGGTGGATCACGAGGTCAAGAGATCGAGACCATCCTGGTCAACATGGTGAAACCCCGTCTCTACTAAAAATACAAAAAACATTAGCTGGGCATGGTGGCGCGTGCCTGTAATCCCAGCTACTCAGGAGGTTGAGGCAGGAGAATTGCCTGAACCCAGGAGGTGGAGGTTGTGGTGAGCCGAGATCGCGCCATGGCACTCCAGCCTGGGTAACCAGAGCGAAACTCCGTCTCAAAAAAAAAAAAAAAAGAAAAGGGAGAAGAAAGCCACATGCTCTAAAGTTTCTTTTTAAGTCATAGATGTCACTGCAAATGGCATCTTTTTTCATAATCACGTATCTGTTTAGCATACAAATATAGATAGTCAACAGGGATTGTAAATAATAAGAAATAACAGCAGAAAAAAAATACATAGTGCCTAAAACCTTGTGCTGTGGAGTCAGGCCACTTCTACCACTTAGTAGTTGATTAGATTTCAATTAGATCAGTAACTCTTCTGAATCTGTTTCCACAGCTACGTCATAGGGCCATTCAAAAATTTAATGAGGTAGTTTATATAAATGCTTAATAAAAGGTATAGCACTTAGGGGACACAGTTTATATGTAGCTAATAATATTGTTGCTATTATCATCATCATGGTTAGTAGGATTCTAGGTGATTGTTAGTTTCTACATTTTCCAAATTTTATACAACAAGCATGTATTACTTTTGTAATCAGAAAAGCATATTATTTAAAAAATAACTATATACAAATTGGCATATAGCATGCCAGATAAAGATAGAGGTGCAACAAGGCTACAGAAGGTACAGCAATATAATATTTTTTACACTTTTCTAATTTTGATAGAAACATGTATAGTTTTATTTTTAAAACTTTATTTTAAAGGTTACCTTGTTTAAAAGGCACATGAGGTACACATGCACATTGTAGAGGACTGGGACCCTGCAGAAGGACACAAGGCGTGTTCAGCATCCCTTATACTGAGAAATGGCCATTGTTGACTTTTGTGTATACATTTTCTTCCATCTTTGTTTATAGTAATTTTGAGATTACATCAAACTTAGAGTTCAATATCTTGCTTTCTGTAACCTAATATTTTATTTGGAGAATTTAATGTAATTAAAAGCCCTGTGAACATTATTTTTAATAGTTACTCAAATGATTTAATGATCTACAGTTGTGGCATACCTAGATTGTTCATAATTTTTCGTTGTTATGTTTGGTGCTCCAACAAACTTACATCTGTATGACTCTTAATCAGAATTTCTGATAATGTCCTTAAAATTGATTCCTAGAAGTAAAGATATTAGGCCAAAAAGGATGCACATTTTTAAGACTCTTGATGTACTTTAACGCTTTCCAGAAAGGTTGTAGCAATTTACACTTCTCCTCCAACACCTTAACTCTCCAGTCTCTGAGGTCTGTCAGTGATTATTGTACATTCAATTCTGTATTAATTTCATTAGTAAAAATTGTAGTTGTTTTAAATTACATTACTTCACACATCAATTTGAACATTTATTTCAAAGGTTTATTGACAAATTGCAGTGCTTTCTCTATGAATTGTCCATGTGTGACTGTTGCCGTATTTTTGTTTTATTGTATTAGTCATTTCATTAAGACTTGGAAAAATCCTATATAATCTAAAGGCATTTGCATATTGAAAACAAAAGGAAAACTTTGTTGTAAAGTGTTCCAAGATTTACAATACTTTTGGCCAGTGAAACCAGAGAGCATAATTTTTATGGCAGCAAGAAAATTGAAAGAAAGCTTCATGGAACGATATATGTATTCCTCTTGGGAGAATTTGTGACTTGTAGCTGAGGCTTTCCTTCAAACATGTGAAAATTAACATATCATCTGCTTTATCCATAAATATACTCTTCAGTAATCATTTTCACTTGAAAAGTGTGCCATACTTGCAGAGCCAAAATGTTTTTTTTTTTTTCATTTATTCTGTTCCCCTTTCTTAGTAGGCACAGAATGGACTGGACACTTTCCAAGACTGAAATTCAATATGATCTTACAGGATTTCACTTCTTGGAAACTTTGTGAATGTGTATGTAACTATTGTGACAGGGCAAGAATATAGTCTAGTAAGAGCATAAAATTCTCAATTTAGGTGTCCTTGGCTCTGTTTTCTCAACTTTTGTCAATTTCCATGCATATATTCAGGACTAAAACCTCTGCCATTACTCTTACTGGGACAATGTACATCTGTTCTTCTACAGATGAACTGCCTTAACCTCTATAGTTTCTACAGAACTCAAACTTGTCTATTGAAAGCATATTCTACACTGGGCATAGCTTATGTTGTGTCATACATTCGTTGATACAATTCTTTTCCCTCCCCTTTCAAAAGCACCATTACCTTTCTTCTCCTGTTTCATTCCCTGTCAAATTCATTTCCCTTCTCTAGTTCCTAAAGACAAAGCCAAATACCAGCCAGAAGCTCCCATACAAGAGTATTTATCAAACTGTAGGTTATGACCCACCCCTGAATTATGAAATCAATTTAATGGCTTGCAACAAGCACTTAAAAATAACACAGAATATATCAGGATGTTTCACATATAGGAAGGCAATTACTTTTTCATGAAACAAACATAGGAGTGTACTGGGTCCAGCCTAAAATGTATTTTGTTCTATGGGTCAGGGTCAAAAATGCCTGAGAAACAGTGCTATAAAGCACACTTTCGGATGCAAGATACAGATTTAGAGCTAATTTAAGGAACCTATCAACTGGGCAGCTGCCCTGAGTACCAATCTGTATAAGCAAAAACGTTTCACAAGCACTAAAATATCACTGGAGATTAGGCAGATGGAGAAAACTGCATTTACCAGACTCTTAAGTAGGAAAGTAGTGCATGTGATAAGGTAGATGAGTTGGCAGATAGAGTTGTATTGCTTAAAGCAAAGAGACTAGGCTCTGCCTCCAGTGATCCTTCTTTTCTCCATGTACTTTCTCCATCTTCACACAGGATGCTTCTTCAAGAGATGTTGAACAAATATTTTAAAACATTTGTTTAGAAGTACCAAGTTATTAGATTGCTGAGTTTGCTCATATATCTTGACTCAAGTCAGTATAGACCTTTAATTTAGAGGGGAAAATTCTATTTTAAGAAATGTATTTATTAGGTTAGTAATAGCTGCTGTAACAAGTAAACCCTCAAATTTCAGTGACTTAGCACAATACAAGATTGGTTCTTATTCAAGTAACGGTCTGTGATAGGTGTGAGCAAGTAAGTGAGTAGCTTTCCTTCAAAAGATGATTCAGGAAGCTAGATTTTTTCCATGCTGTGACTTTCCCATAGGGCTTTCAGAGTCTTCTGTGTCTAGCCCAAGGATGGAAAAGGAGTGAATGGAGAAGACATACCCACTTACTAAAATCTCCCATTTGAAAGTGATACCCATCACTTCTGTTCATATTTCATTGGAAAGAATTGTTTACTTGGCCACACCTGGATCCAAGGATTGGCTGGGAATTGCAGTATCTGACTAGGCAACTGCCTTCCAGCAACATCACTACATTAAGGCGTGGGGAGTGGGTGGCAGGCATGAATTTTTGATGCATATCTGGCTTTGGAGTCACAGTAAGTTATAGTACCAATCAACGTGTCTCTAGAAATTGCCAACACAGAATTTGAAAACACATTGCTCCTACCCTTACCATCTTTAAGCTTTTTTGCAGTGTGACAGGGTTATGTTGATCATTGATGGCATTTATATATTTTTGTATGAAAGTAACCCATTTCATTTTCTGTCTTACTAAAGTAGTGATTTGGACATCTTTACATTTAGCTGCATATTACTTTTATTTTAAAATGAATGTAGTTGGCAAGCATGAAGTGTATAAGATAGTAAATCCTAAATTACAGGCAGCCACCTCATTTATTCAGCTGCTGATTTCCATTTGGTTGACCAGACAGAGCACTTTGCATTATATGATTTGTGATACCTGGATGCAGTAGAATGGCTTTAAGTTTTGATTAAACACAAAGCTTGAAAAGGTTTAAACAGTAAGCCAGTAATATTGAAAACATTGCAATCTGGTTTAGATAAACAATCATCTGCATGAATTGGATATAAACATATTTATTTTGGGCAAGAAGCACTTGTTTAGAAATTGCTCTTATGATGTGACTTTTATTTAAGCTTCTGGATATCAAAATAGTTCATAATTATGGATAAAATTTGTTGGCAAAGACATTATTGCTTTATTAGAATTCTTGTCCGATATCAATATGGTGCTATTATTTGATTATTGCTTTATCTTTTATTCTGATAATCAGGTATTGAAATTTGGAATCTTCTAATAGCAATTAGAGTTTTCTTCAAGATACCTGTCAACAGTGTGACAGTGCAAAATTATGTTGCCTGTGTCTGAAATGCAGTGTACAAATATCTTCAAAATGATGAATGCAGATTTATTAAATTACTGGTGATAAAATGACTTTGCTTCACTGAAATGATTATAATACTAAATTTATATAATGAATTATTAACTCTTCTTTCCCTTTTGTTTTCTGCTCTAGTTTAGTGAGCAGGTTAATTAAGTGCTAATATTAAATTCACTAGAGTATACAAAAAAAAAAAAACCCACCCAGAAATAGCATCCACATGGTTGATTAAATGGCAAGGTAGATGGCTGGCCACGGTATTTAATTGGAGGCATGGGAGCTGTTGGTTTCTTTGTGTAATCTGACCATCTGAATGTTGATTGTTTTCTAACAAGTGACCAGCAAAGAGGAAAGTGGTAACATGGGAAAATAGCATTTACTTATTTCACAAATAATTGATAAATAACCATTATGAATGTAATAATTAATTTACATTAGTGTTTGCAATGTGCAATTCATTGAAATATTTGTCTTGTGCCACACTCCACAAGAAAGGGTTCTAGAAGGAAATAAGTTAGGGAAATGCTGTGTTCTCTCTGAGATAACCAACAATGCATGTTAGCTTTTTTTTTTTTTTTTTTTAAAGATAGAGTCTTACTTTGTTGCCCAGGCTAGAGTGCAGTGGCATGATCTCGGCTCACTGCAACCTCCACCTTTCTGGTTCAAGTCATCCTTCTGCCTCAGCCTCCCAAATAGCTGGGACTACAGGCATGCACCACCATGCCCAGCTAATTTTTATATTATTTTTAGAGACAGGGTTTCACCATATTGGCCAGGCTGGTCTGGAACTACTGACCTCAGGTGATCCACCTGCCTTGGCCTCCCAATGTGCTGAGATTATAGGTGTGAGCCACCACACGGGCTGCATGTTAGCATTTTAAGGGATTTGATAAATCCTTTAGTTGGGAAGCCTGACATTTTTAAACCTAGAGGTCTCTATTTATTTTAAGCAGCTTTTTTTTGTTGTTGTTGTTTAGTAAATATTAAACCTAATCCCCAAATCTCTGCCCAACTTTTTTTTCTTATAAGAGGTGAAAAATAATGCTTATAATTTTTAAAGGGCAGAAATATTTTTGTTTTAAAACCCAAGTTGAGGTATATGTCAAAAATAATTCAAAACTGGTTTTCAAACAAAAATTTTTATGGGAATGTTCACAGTGGCACTATTCACAGTAATCAAAAGGTAGAAACAATCCAAGTGTCTGTCAACAAATGAATGGATAAAAATATGTGGTAGGTCTGTATAATGGAATATTATTGGTCCATAAAAAGCAATAAACTTGTGATACATGTGATAATAAAGTTGTAATATAAATAAAGTTGTGATACATGATTGAACCTTGAAAACATGTTAAGTAAAAGAAGCCAGTAACCTAGACCATATAGTCTCTGATTTCGTTGGTATGAAAATTCCAGAGTAGGCAAACCTATAGAAACAAGAAGTAAATTCATAGTTGTTCAGGTATGGGGAGGTGGGAGGGTAGGGCTTTGACAGCTAAAGGGTAAAGGATATCTTTTTTTGTAATGAAAATTTTGGAAAATTTGCTGTGGTGATAGTTGCGCATATCTGTGAATATACTAAAAAACATTGAATTGTATGTTTAAAATGTATGAATTGTATAGTATGTAAATTACATCTCAGTAAAGCTGATAAAAATGATCACCATTTGATTAATACATAAATATCCATAAACTCCTCTTCTTAAATATGAAGCACATTTTCTTAAAGATAGGGATTATCCTGTTAAAGCTTCTCAGTATTTTATGATTTTCATTTTAAATTATCAACAGCAATATTGTACACCTCAAAATTGGTACATCATATGATAGTATGGGCTATATGTGGATGGATATTTGTTCATATGTAGATATACATATTTTCAAGTGACCTGTTTTGGAGAAATATGTAAAGGTATTTAAAATTATATTACCAGCATACTTTCAAAAAGTTCTAGGGGAAATGTAAGGCAATATAAGTATTATATTACCCCTGACTTGTGGCAATTAAAATAAATGCCCCAATAGAAGACACTTGGGGGAACTTAGGTCTCAAGATTTTGTTACGAATGTTAAAGAAAGGCAAACTAATTTCTTATTCTGGTGTTTGTTTATTTAGGCTCTGTTCTCATTGGACCTTGAATCTTGGTTTCCTTCACTAGTTCTTCTTTTCTTGGATCTCTTAATATTGGAGTACTCCAGGGCTCAGTTGTTGGATCCATTCTCATTTCTATTTGCGGATTCCCTTGGCCATCTTATCCAGTTTCATGGTTTTAAACATGTTTATGTTGATGACTCCATAATTTGTATCTCTAGACCAGACTTCTCTCTAGAGCTCTAGACTTGTATAACCAACTTAACTACTCATTGTCTCTATTTGGATGTCTAATAGGTAACTCACAATTAATGTAAGGTTTATTCTCTGTAAGGTTTATTGCCGAGTTTAAAATGAGGAAACTGAGGCCTGCATGAGAACAATTAGATGCCAATTTATTCGGCTCCCGAGCGAGGTTCTGTGGTCCAGGGAAAGGGGGCCAGAGAAGTCGTGCCTGACTCCTCTCAGGTGTGTGGTTATATAGGGAGGGAAGGCACTCTGATTGGCTGTGGAGAAACAGGACGTGGACATGGCAAGCTGCTATAGGTAGGTAGGCGGGATTTCCGGTGAGTGGGTTGGACAGGGCAATGCACTATTGGGCAGGTTTTGGTGGGGCTTCTTTTAAATTTTGGCTGGATTTTCCAACGGCTGGCTAGGTGCCAAGTGCAGAGTTTAGTGTTGCGTGCAGAGGTGGGCGTGGCGAAGTAGATTCTGGTGTTGTAATTTTCAGGCGTGGAGAGGGATGGGCATGTCCGAGCTCCTGGCGAGGCAACCGGCCTTACAGTTAACATTTCCCAAATTAAACTGATTTTACTTCCAAATCCTGATTTATCCCATCTTTCCTTCTCAGCTAATGACTAATCCATCTTTTCTGTTTCTCCAGTTAAAATCTTTGAGTCACCTTGATTAATCTTCTTTCATATTTCAGGCATGCTAACCCTCTTAGTGTTTTACACTGTTTTCCCTGTCTGGAATGTTCTTCCCCTGATATGCATATGCTTGCCCCTGCCTCCCCCTTCTAGCCTTTCTTCATATGTTACCTTCCTTCCTAGTGACAGCCACATCAACCACACCACTTAAAGTTGCAACTACTTAGAACCACTGATCCCCTGCCTACTCTTTTGTCTGTGAAACCACCATCTAATATACTATAAAATTTACTTACCTATCATGTTAATGGTAAACTATCTTTCCCCACTAGAATGCGAGTTTCGTGAGGGCAGAGATTTCTGACTAGTTTGTTCACTTTATGTGTTCACTGTGCCAGATTTTATGACCAGCACATAGTACCGGATTAGCACTCACTAAGTATTTGTTCAATAAACAAATAATACAATGTCAGGAAATAGTTTGTGTTATTTTTAGTGACCCTAAAAGTGGCTCTTCATGTTTGGAAGTAGCTGATGTGGATTTACCAAAAAAACAAAACACATGCTTTTATAAAGCACATGATGTGTTTTTTCTGAATAGACTAATGTACAATTTATGAAAATCAAGCAGCTGTTGTTTAACAATATGCCCTCTTTATCCATAACCATTTCCAACCCTAAGTACCAACAAGTACTCTTTATCATTTTCTAAAAATATTTTGAATTTTTATACCTCCTCTAGTAGAAAAGCAGCAAGGACTTTAATTTCTAGATTTTTTTCTTCCTTTTTTAAACACCTCCTCTAGAGTAAAATCAAGGACATTTTGTATAAAAGTTTGGGTTATAATAACATTTAATTATCACTCATATTTCACATTGTGTTTTTAAAATTTTTTTACAACTTTGTTCTCAAGATTAACTTATCTCTAAAAATAGATCGCTAACAGCCTAGCAAAGAAAGCAAAATAATATATGTACACAATTAGCACAAATTAATCTTGCTATGAGAATTTTCAAAATTTGAGATTTAAATGATTCTTCTATTTAAATTATCAACCTCAGTCTCATTAGCTCAAATTTTATATTTAATTTGTGAGGACAATGATGCCTCCTTATACTGGCACATATACTCTAAGTTATATGATGTCTAGTGGGAAATACTGGTTTAGGATTCCTTTGCCTAGGTCTTATTTTCAGGTGTTTCATTAACTTATTATGTGATCTTAGACTAATTATTTAATTTATATGCCTTGGGATTTTTAAAATCTATTAATTCAGATAAATAATCCTTTTCTGTATATACCTTAGAGAAGGAGACATTAATGTGTGCTGGACAGAGCCCAGGTTTTTGAGTCATGAAGATCTGGATTGAAATTCTGCCTCAGCCACTAACTAATGTTGTGGCTTTAGGGAAGTCAATGTCACTGCTCCTTATTTCTGTTAACTGTAAAATGGTGATAAGACCTACTTTAAGAGGTTGTAAGAATTAGATAAATAATTCAAAAAGTAATTAGCATATGGCCAGCACAAATTTTGGTTCTCTGCCTGCCCTTTCTCTTCCACCTGCCTCTGTCCTGGCTGTAAAATGTGGTTTGAGCATTACATTTTATATATGTATAAAGTGCCTGTCATTTAATGGGTGCTTAGTAACTGCTAATTCCATTGTCTGTGCTATAAGGTTATTGAGGTTACTAAATAAGGAAGGGTAAATACTATAATAGTGGGAAAGAAAATGAGGAAAATGACAAAATAAAATTTAAAGAAAAACATGAGAACTTAGTAAATATAATTATTACTATTTAACATAATAATGTACTGTTGGTTTGAGAGTGTTCAACTTCCCAAATGCCTAATAGTCTATACATCATGGATAAGACCATTATCCTACTGAGCCCTACATTTTTGCAAAGGTTTCATAAGACAGATAATATACACTCATAACGAAGAAAATGTTTAAATGATCAAATCCAGTACCTTGCCCAACAGGTTTAGCAATCACCACATTATCTGCTGCTAATTAGAATCAAGTGAATGGTATACAGGGCTCATTGATCTCTTTGGAAATAAGAATATTAGGGCAATATATGAGTACCAGTTAATTTCAATAACTTAATGTACGCCTTCTTTTGCATGCACCCAAATTGAAATGTATAGAGTATATGAATAATAAATATAAATGTTTGTTAATGCTCAGCATGACAAAATTTTGGAATAGGCCAATGAGCAAGTTCATTAATTATGGTCCTATTGTAGTAAGTATATATTTTTGACACATCTTTCTTTGATGTGATTCAGTATTATTCATGAATGTGTGTTAAAGTGCTCCAAACAATATAGACCTTTTTTGAACTTCATAAAACTCACATTCTTTTTTTGTTATTGCCTTAAGTTGGAATCAGATGTATACATTTTTTTTTTTTTTTTTTACTTTTTGGGAATATAAAAGCAGTCCCGCTTCTAAAGAAAAATTCACAAATATGACATCTTAAGGTACATGCTGATTTAATATTTTTAACAAAATTTAAAAGTACAATAAGCAATTACATATTATTTGCTACAATTCCAGATCTGAGATTCAGGAGCTCTCTATTTGTGAAAATAAATTGATGTGACATATGGGAAATCCCCATTACCAAAAGGGAAATGAATAGGCGAGAAAATAGTTAAACCTAATAGGAAATATAAGACCTAAAATTTTGAGATTCTATTTTTTTCTTTTGTAAAATGAATGTACAACTCACTTAAAGTAAATATATAGTCATTCATATTCAACCTCCTGAGCTGAAGTTACCAAAAAAGTGAAGTAATAAATACTTGACTCCTATTGTAAAATTGTAAATAAAACTAATTTTATGAAACTGACTTTAATATTTTGATGTTCAGCTTAACAGTTCAGTTCAACAAATATTACTCTGGGCAATCTACCATGGTGTTTAAGAGCATGGGCATTGCAATCAGATAGACCTGGATTTGGTTTCCCATACCACAATTTACTATCTGACTTTGAGTGAGTTACTCAACAACTAATTGTCTTAATTTCTTCAACTGCATTATGTAGTTGAGCTCTCAGAGCCTACTTTGCAGGGATGTAGTAAGGATTCAGTGGGAAAGTACGTGTGCCTGGCTATAGTAAGTACACAGTAAATAGTAACTGCTAATACAAACTATGTGCCAGACTCTATATGCTGGTTATACAAAGATAAAAAAGGATATTATCTGTCGTTAATCTTTGAGTGAGCTACAAAAAGACTATGTATTGAGACATGACTGTAATTAGCTGCCTTGCCAAAATACACATTCCAATCAGCCACATTACTGAGTTGTCTATATTGCACATATTATTAAAAAATATACTATACAAGTAATGCTAAATGAACTCTGTATGTGTAAATGTTGAAGAATGTGTGAGTTTTCTAACCCTGATGCAAAATTCTTGGTGGGACATAAATTGGCTATGGTTTTTCGTCACACAATACCCTTATAAAATGTATTTTAAGGAAATTCATTATACCCTTAACATTTTTAGAGTGAGATCAACATTTTTTAAAAAATAAACTTTGCTTTGCTCTAAAGTGGCTAACTTTAAAATAAAGTTTGACATTTTGGAAAATAGGCACTTTTTTCTTGCTTATAAGCTTTGCATGAAAAACGTGCGTGAGGCCAAAAGAGCATACCTCAAGCATCTATAGGTTTATTGGTCATTCTCTGTATATTTCTTTATAGGTAAAAGAGCCCTCCAGAATGCAGTCAAGTATATAATGAATCACAAGAACACAACATGATTTATTTTCATGCAAAAGTGCATTTTCTTTAACAAAAGAAATGTTAACACACAAAATAACATTGTTATCTTATTGAGAGTCATGTACTACTTCCCAGAGGGAAGAATTTTGGGGTACACCCTAGGTCCTAATTAAAGGATATTACCTATATACTAGATTATATGACAGATGTGCAAAAGATAGGTGCTTTTTATATCATCTGATCTCCTCATGCATTCATCAGCTGATAGCACTATAAAAATACCATTACTCATAGGCGGGTGTTGAACGATGAGAGCACATGGACACAGGGAGGGGAGCACTACACACTGGGGTCAGTTGGGGGGAATAGGGGAGGGACCGTGGGGGGTGGGGAGCTGGGGAGGAATAGCAGGGGGAGAAATGCCAGATGTAGGTGATGGGGAGGAAGGCAGCAAATCACACTGCCATGTGTGTTCCTATGCAACAATTTTGCATGTTCTTCACATGTACCCCAAAACCTAAAATACAATAAAATAAATAAATGGGAAAAAAAAAAAAGAAATATGCTAAATCCTTCTTATGCACAATTTACAAAATTTAGTTTCCCAATTAATTTAGCATTTTATTCAGGAAGAGCTCTCTGTCAGTTATCAATATCTGCTTACCAAATTCTGCTCAGAGCTCATAATGGTGACTCCCAAGGCTTAGCAAGGTTCTTCTGAATCAGAACATTCCTTTATGTCTAGTGTCATGTTTAAGTGTGGACTATATGTTGATGCATTCTTTGTGAATTTGTTATTCCTGGATAGTGTATTAGGTGTGATTATCAGTAATGCATCTGTTCTTCTTGGGTGGCTTGTAAAGGGATTCTGAAGGCAATTGCTAAAGAAAACTTTGTGGGTTTTTTCTTTAAGTCGTCAACAACTCCAACATTGCAAGAACATGTGCTCACCTCCCATGGCTACCACATTGAGAGGTTATTTTCATTATTTACTTTGCTCATGGCAGAGAAGTTATAGAAATGAGGAAGTCTTAGCCCTATCCTCAAGGATGTTGTAGTCTATTTGAGAAGATTAACAAGTCAACAAGTGCATATGTACAGTGTGGTGAGTGCTCTTATAGAAAAAAACACAGGTACTGTGGAAACTCGGAGGAAAAGAACATAACTAAGTTAGAGAAGCCTTCATAAATTGGCATAAACATATATTTGGATAGATAAGTTCTGAGATATACATGTCACATATACTACAGTATCTATGTTTACAAGTCATATTTTGGCATCCTCTTGAGTGGATAAACCCTTAACTAAACATTCCAGATGTTAAAACAATATGAAATTGTTTTGTTTATTCCAAGGAATTCATGCAACCAGGTTCAGAAAGAAGGTTGAGCAACTTTATTTGGCTTCTCTCTTACAATTCCCTGAAGCCAAGCTAACTGGCTTAGTATACAATGAACAATGAATCAAGAAAATAGGGGTAAATTTCTAGAAGGAACAGAGGTATTCATTATTATGAATATAAATATTTTTTCTCACATCAAATATTATCAACATAATACATGTTCTAATATAATCCTGATTTTTCTGGTGATGTGAATAATAAATTTAGTCACCCTAATCAACAAGCCTGCCAACATGGATGCTGGCACATAAAATATTTTTTTTTCTTTTTTTTTTCCCCATTTACTTATTTTATTGCATTTTACATTTTGGGTTACATGTGAAGAACATGCAAAATTGTTGCAAAGGAACACACGTGGCAGTGTGATTTGCTACCTTCCTCCCCATCACCTACATCTGGCATTTCTCCCCTTGCTATCTCTCCCCAGCTTCCCACCCCCTACCGTCCCTCCCCTATTTCCCCCCAACTGACCCCAGTGTGTAGTGCTCCCCTCCCTGTGTCCATGTGTTCTCATTGTTCAACACCCGCCTATGAGTGAGAAC
>NW_016108027.1:59362-61204 GCF_001604975.1 Cebus imitator
GCGTATGGGCGACTTCCCGTGGCTCCAATCGCCAGCCAAAAGAGCCCCCAGACCGGTGTATTTTGTACGGAGAACCGCGGCTCCGGGGCGCCGACAAAGCACCCGCGCGGGGCAAAGCAGCGGCGCTGGCCGGCTCAGCCGCGCTGGTGACCATGGAGCACCTCCGCCCGGGAATTTCCTGGTCTGTGGGCAATAAAAACGCGGCGTCCACTCACCCTCTGCGCTTTCACTGGGAGCTGCAATCCTGAGCTGTTCCTAAATGGCCGTCTTGGATCCAAAACTGGCACATAAAATATATATTTTTGTAGCAAAACTCATAATCCCATTTTTTTTTCCTTATATGTTTCTCTTTTTTGTACTTTCTTTGGGATGGCTATTCTTCTTAGACAGTGAATTGAATAGCAGTGAGGAGGATAGAAGTTAGATTGTGTTCCAGACTGACAAAATTAGGCTATAGAAATCAAAAGGTATCCAGGGACAGTTATGCAGAAGACATATTGAAGGGATATTCTTTCTTTCTGCCCTGGGCCAATAGGTCCAATGGGATTAATTCAGCTGGCCAGCTATTTTTTTTTTAAAGTCACATGGGTAAAACAAATACAAAGGAAAACTGTGTTACCTTGAAAGCACTCCATAGATAAAGCACGTATTTTACAGAGTAGACATTGACTCTAGAGAAGAGGAAAACCACAGTGATTTTTGACCATTAATTGTAATAACTCTTCAAATAATAAATAAGCAACATGGGGAAGTAATTATTCCCTTCTTGCCATCATTACCTACAAAATCCTAGATGTTCTGAATTATATGATCAATTCATTATATATTTCTTGAAGGTCCGTTAGGTGCTATGTGCTAGAATATAGTGACACATATGACAGATATACTTTCTGTCCTCATGGAGCTTCAAGTCTGATAGGCAAGACAGATATTGCACTGGTAGTCTCAGATTTCCTTCTTTTCTTTTCTTTTCTTTTTTTTTAAGATGGGGTCTAGCTCTGTGGCCCATTCTGGATTATGGTGTTGCAGTCATAGCTCACTGCAATCTTGAAGGGCTCAAATGATTCTCCTGCTTCAGTCTCCCAAGTAGCTAGGACTATAGACACTCACCACCATGCTTGAGTAATTACAGGTTTGATGACTGCTAGGGTATGGAAGTATAAAAGGGGGGGTGTCTAATTTAACCTTGGAGCAAGTAGATGTGGCCATGTTGCGAGGCAGGTAAGCCTCCAAATTGGGGCCCAGCCCAAGAAGGTTTTTTGCTTCACTTAGGGAAGAATTCAAGAGTGGGCCTGTGGTGGAAGAAAACGGTTGTATTGAGGCAGCAGTGTTTTAGCTCAGTGACTACTCCTGCAGAGCAGGGCTACCCCATAGGCAGCATGTTGAGAATAGCAGCTCATGGCCAGTTCTGTAGTCATATTTACAGCCATTTTTAATTATATGCAAATTAAGGGGCAGTGATTTACTCAGAAGTTTCTAGAAAAAGGGTAATAATTTCTGGATGTTGCCATGGTAATGGTAAACTGTCATGACATTGGTAGACATGTCTTGTGGGGTGGTACTTTCTGTGTCTCTTTCCGATTTTAGCCAGTGTTCAGTCTGGTCTGAAGTCGAGTCCTACCTCTTAGTCAGAGATTCACTTACATTGTGGCTTAGAGATGGGAAAGGCAGAGGAGAGAATAACCAGCCTCTATTCTTAGTAATTGTTAGTATAGCCAAAATATGCCTCAAGGTCACTGGGATACTTTCTTTAGGGGAATATAAGGGAAGAACACTTCCTAGCTGTTTCATATGTTTTTATATGCAGATAGTTCTTTCTACGCTAGAGCTGGAAAGTCTGCT
>NW_016108027.1:62790-63829 GCF_001604975.1 Cebus imitator
ATATATATATATATGTGTGTGTGTGTGTGTGTGTAGATAAAGCATATATATTATATATATAGAGAGAATATATATATGTCTTATATAGAGAGTATATGTATGTATATATATAATATGTGTATTATACTCCCCATTCTTGGTATCTCTTTCTAGAATTGTTTAACTTTCTAAAAGGATTAGCCCTTACTTATTATTTGGGAACTCTTTTAGGTATGTTCTCCAAGAATTCTATAACATTCTCAGACCCAATACAGTGTCTTTATCCTTCTTGCATTTGGTTTTAAAAGCTTCTTTCCCAGCAGGAAACACAAAGAGTTAAATTTGTATTCAGCTACTTCTATAGTTCATCCATGAAGAGTCTTCCATGCCAAATAATGCATCGTCAATAGTAATTAGATTTCCCTATTAGTTAAAAATGACCAGATAACATGACAATAATTTGGAAAAAAAAATGAGGGTGGGGACTGTTAAATCAACAGTATTTGTTTTGAAATGTACCCAAAATGATCCAAAGTTGCTTTCTAGGGTGAAAGAAAGTGTATAACAGAGTTGGAGATCAGTGCTCTTTTATTTGCTCCACAAGATTCTATAGAAAACATGGTAAACTGTCTCTCAGGATATATTTGAGTGCTTGCCAAAATTCAAAAGAGTCTGATCTGTCCTGTTGTGATCAAGCCAAAGGGCATAGAGGATAGTCCCTCCTTTTCCTTCACTCTCAGCTCTCGCTGATTTGGCAGTTAAAGGGCACCCCTAGAATATGTTGAATTGAGGGAGATCTGGGTTCTAATGATCCCAGCAGCACTACTGACTGACACTAAATCTGGGCAACTCACTTCCCTTCTCTGAGCCTCAGTTTCACCATTCATAAAAACAAGAGGGGCCAGGCGGAGTGCCTTAGGCCAGTAATTCCAGCACTTCGTGAGGCTGAGGCAGGTGGATCACTTGAGGTCAGGAATTTGAGACCAGCCTGGCCAACATGGCAAAACCCTGCCTCTCTCTCTGCCTCCCTCTCTCTCTCTCTCTCTCTCTCTCTCTCTCT
>NW_016108027.1:64034-145490 GCF_001604975.1 Cebus imitator
AGCTATGGGAGAGGCTGAATCAGGAAAACTGCTTGAATCTGGGAGGTAGAGGTTACAGTGAACTGAGATGTGCCACTGCACCACAGCCTGGGCAACAGAGTAAGACTGTCTCAAAAAGAAAAAAAGAAACAGAAAAACAAAACAAAAACCAAGAGAGTTCAACTGCAGTTTTGTGGCTTTCTTCATAGCAGTAGGCATTCTACGGAGGCACCATTAGGAGAAATTCTGGTACCCAAGGGTTTGCTGCTGATGTACATGCTCTGCCCCTTTTTCTCAACAAGAGCAGCTCTGCTTTTCTCTGCTTTTGTGTTTTCACCTTCATATACAATATCATTTGACCAAAGAGGTTAATAGCTTAAAAAAATTATAAACCATTGTATTAGATGATTTTTAAGAACTATGGTTCCTTTTCTGGCTTTAGGTATCCTACCCTAAGGGGCTCTTATGCTGCTGGATAGTTGAGAGTATCAGTTGATATGGTTGGAGGTGGCTTAGCTAGAAGGTACTAAAAACATCCCTGAAACCCTAAAGGGATATAATTTCCCCTTCTTGCATATATATTTGCTGCTGCTGAGTTAAGATATGACAATAATAAAAAGTGGACTGTCCCCTTGGGTGTACCCAGAGGGGTTTCCCATGAATGATGTGGGCAGAGTTAATAGTCTAAGCCTGAAATGGTGTATGCTAAATAGTGGAGGCACCAAGGGTGTCAAACAGTGGTGCTGTCCACTTCTGCAGTGAGCTAAGAAATGCCTCAGGCCATGTGTTCTTCTGAATGCAAAGTACATGGAAGTAAAGGAGGAACCAGCCTTGCAAAGCTTTGAGTTTGTAGGGGAGTTGCCCTCTTCTCTTTGGATGGGATCAGGGCAGGGACACCCATGCTGAAGAACTACCTGAGGGCCAAAGGATTAAGAATCCTGGGGATTCAGAGAGAGGGAAGCAGATATTGCTTTCATGAACCCATTTCACCTGTTAAGAGTGTAATCGGATTTTGAGGGACTTCAAGATCCAATGAAACATCCCAGTTGCTTTTATTTGGGATTTTCACTATCAGAAACTGGCAATTTGGGAATTGACTTTATATTAGTTTTATTATTGCAATATTTTCTTTGGTTTCCCCATCATTTTGCTAAAATTTATTTTGAAAATATTATATCCTTTGTGATTTTCCAAGGGATATGACTTTCTTTCCAAGGCAGGTGTGTGGTCATTGGTGTGTGGCCTGTGTAATTGGTTGGTTGAAATGTTCTTCTGGGCTGGGCACTGTGGCTCATGCCTATAATTCGAGCACTTTGGGAGGCCAAGGCAGGAGAGGATCTCTTGAGCTCAAGAGTTAGAGACAGCCTGGGCAACGTAGTGAGACCTCATCTCTACTAAAAATAAAAATAAAAAAATATCTGGGCATGGTGGTGCATGCCTGTAGTCTCATCTACTCAGGAGGCTGAGGCTGGAGGATCACTTGAGCCCAGAAGGTCAAGACTGCAGTGAGCCATGATTGCTTCACTATATTCCAGCCTGAGGTGACAGAGTGGGACCCTGTCTCAAAATTAATAAATGAATGCTCTTCTGTCACTATCTTGAACTTCTTAGTAAGTTTAGAATAAAGGATCCTGGCTTTTCATTTTGTACCAGGTTCCACAAATTATGTAACCAGTCCTGGTCCTTGATATCCATTTGTATCCTAATTTTACTAGGTTGTATGGTCCATGAGTGGTACTAGGGAGGAAAATGGACAGAAAAGGAGCAATGTGCTTTGTTCTAGGCCCCAGGTATCCAGAGTGTCATTGAACCTGACTACCAGGTCAGAATGCCTAGAAATTGATATAGTCCTGGTATTTAGGACTGGGGGTTGGAATGTTAAGCTCCTGAGGCCTAGGCATAGACATTTCTGGTTTGCTATTTAGGTAATTCATGTGTATCACATGTAGATTATTTTAAAGGTGCCTCATATGAGCTCTTTTGTAAACTTGGCTGCAGAAGCAGGGCAGATGGAATGCTGGATGAGGATCTATTGCTGCTACTAGATAAGAAAAGAGAACCCCTCTAGTAGCTTCCTACCAACCTGGAATGCTACACACAGTACAGGTTGGTAAGTGAATGCTGGCACATGCCTTGGTCTCCTCCTTAGGAGAGGTACTGATGCGTTATCAAAATTATTTAATTACTATTGTTTATAGCCTTATCATTAAGCCCTTAGGATAAGGACTAATATGGTTTCAGTGCTGTGGGTTTCAGAGAGAAGAAATCTATCTCAGCCTTAGCAACCTGGAGATAAGTGCCAAGCTGATAGGCATGACAGATTTAAGAGCCCATTTTACCTAGACATATTGACACTGATAGAGTTGCTAGTGATTGACCCATCATCACTAGGATACATGTTGTGAAAAGTTCACCATAAGAAATATTGTGTCTTCTTTCTTTTCACAGGGTCTCTATGGATTTAGTAACGGGGGTGCTGGATTTATGGGGGCAGTCTGTGGTTGTAGGGAGTTTTGAGAGAAATTAACTTGCTAGTCAATAACCAGGGCTTTGCTGATACATCTCCTGATCAGATGAAGAATTATCTCTTTTTTTTTTTTTTTTTGGCCTGTTAAAAAAATATTACAAAGAAAGCATGAACACCCTAACTTCTCTCATGCTAGGGAAAAAGCTTTAAGAAGGGTAGTACATTAGACGAGTGAAGCCTATTTGTGTTAGCCTTTATTATCTGCAGCTTACATTGCCACATCTCGAAATGCGCTGTCAGGTGTCTTCTTATTTCTAAGCTGGTTCTTACATTTAATACAAGTGGAGTTAGTATGTACGTCTACTGCACATACTGTTGGTGCTCAGGGACTTACGGTGGTCCCTTACCATTTTTAAAATCAATCTTGTTCTCAGATGGGGGCAACCAGTTTGCAGCATCTCCCTCCTACAGTCATTTAGAGTTATTGATTTGCACTCAAAGAAATGAAAGTTGGAACACATTTTTTTTTTTATTGTACTTTAGGTTCTGGGGTACATGTGCAGATCATGTAGGATTGTTGCATAGGTACACACATGGCAATGTGGTTTGCTGCCTCCATCCCCCTGTCACCTACATCTGGCATTTCTCCCCATGTTATCCCTTCCCTGACCTCCCCACCACACCCCCATTTTTTTAAAATACTTTTTTCCTTCCCTAAGGGCTTGAGGGAAGGTGTTCTCTTTCCGGGTCCACAAGGGGGTGTAGTTTTAAGGGCAAGAACTACCCAGAGCCATGCCCCCTCCCATCTCTCTCCATCCACGAGATTTAATGATTTATGTTTAAATTTCGCAGGCCCGGGAAGAAACTAAGAGTCAGTCACTCCAGCAGAAGTTCTAAGGAACTCCTTTCATTGGCCAGGGGTCTTAGAGAAGGGGGAGTTTCCTCCCAGGTTAAAAGTCCCCTTCTTCCACATCCCTTTGGACTCCATGTTTGGGTACCCTTCCACGAACACTCTCTCGTGGAAGCTGCCTTCCCTCTCCTAAACTATCTGCCTCTCTCTCAATTCCCTACCACTCAGTGTGGAAGCTGTCTTTCCTGTCCTGGATTCCATCTTTCCGGATTCTCTCACTCAGTGTGAGAAGAGCTTTCCTTCTGTTTTTCCCCCTCTGGGAGCCCTTCTCACTCAGTGTGAGAGTGGCTTTTCTTTCTCCCACTCAGTGTGTGAGTTAGCTGTTTCTCTCTCCTCCTTTTTCTTTCTCAAACACTTTTGAGTCCAGCATTTACTGTGCACTGCGCCATGGTCCCCTCTCTCATTCTTGAGAGGGCAGGAGACCAAGAACCTGGAGAAACGTCCTCTAAGGGGAGCTGAGGGCACCCTGAATCCCAATATAACAGGCTGTCAGGAATATAAGCCCTTTCCCCAATATTATGTGTGCTTGTTTGACTTAGTGCGTAATTATTGAGGTTTTATCTGGCATTTGTGGGTACCAATTGGGGATCATGTCCCATTAACACAGTTGATCACATGTGTGCCTTCAGCTGGTGACCATCCACAGCAAAGGGCTTTATCCCTCTACCTTATGATTTCATTCACTCTAGCTTGCTTAACCGTTGAGAAATCCCATATTATGCCTTCCCTTTATTTCCATTGTGCTCCCTGACCAGAATGACTTTCTCTGTTTTCTTTCTTTGTCCAAACCCATCCTTCATGTCTCTCTGACATACCACTATCTCCATGAAGCCTTCTCTAAGGATTTTATCTGAAACTCATCATCCTGTCCTTGAAATTTTGTATGATTATTAAACTCTGTGCCATAATATTTTACATTTAGTTATCCTGTACCTTGAAGTTCTTTTTCTCATTATTGCTCTAAGTCTGTGTAGCCATATAGCTCATACTAGAAATACACTTATTTATTTTTTTATCCTGGAGAGTACCTGCACCAGTTAATAAATATGTGATTGATTAAGTCAGTGAAAGGGTTCAATCCCTGATGGCTTCATTATGAACGTAAATGTTATCTGAGAAGAGCATCATTTATACCTTCACTCAAATTAGCTTGTGAGGTTAACTTTAGAATAGAAAGCTGGGGAAGTCTATAGAAGAAAAGGAAAGGAAAACTAACTAAGGTTTTGTCTAGAATAATCATCCAAAAATGATCATCCTTGTTTTAAGATGAGAAAACAGACAGAGAGAGGTTAACTGATTTGTCCAGGATTGCACAGCTAGTAAATAACAGAATGAAAATTTGAACCCAAATCCTTTGACTTAAATGCTATGCTCTTCCGTACTGTGAATTATGTTACCCTGACAACTTTTGGTGGGTAGGTATGTGTCATTCTTAAAATGCAGCATCCAGGGGAGTATGGGGAAGGGGATCAGGGAGGAAAAAGAAATAGCTATCCACTCACATAGAAATTCAAGGACTGGCTAATTTCAATATGTGAATCAAAACTGTAATGTTAAGATTGCCTCATGTCCTCCCTCATTCTTACAACTCCTCCCCTTTCCCCGTTTTATTTCTCCTCTTCACATTCCACCTTCTCCCTCCTCCCTCCAAGTATCTAATTACAGTTTCACAAGAAAAATTACAGACTACCTACTACAATATTCACACCTGGAATTTACATCAGTTTTAAGGAATTGAGCTCTGAGTGCCACTTTGTGTTGCATTTCTATGACAACACCAAATCGTAGACTAGGAGAAAGAAAAATCTGGGAACTCAGCATCTGCAGCTCCTAAATCTCATATAGTTATGACTTGGTTCTTTCTTGACAAGTTGCCTATTTTTCTAACTTTGTTTTTGAAAAGCATACACAAATTAAAATGATCCCACTTCATATTTTGATTGCTTTGCATTTGAAGAATGCTTGAAAGGGTGATGCTCTGTAGTAACAGATAAAAAAATGAATCTGAATGGCTGTTGCATATTATTTAATCTCACATCACTTCTCTCTCTCTCTCTCTCTCTATATATATTTTCAGAATTATTGAAATTCCAAAATTAAACGGGAAAAAGTTTGTAAACTCATCCTTGGTGAGAATTTGGGTCTCTCACACCTACTATAGTAAAAATTAAAGTAATCTCGGGGCCTCTGGCACATCCTTCTGCCTACAGTGGCCCTCCATTTGCTGACCTGTAGATGCAGAAGAAAGCAGCAGCCAGAGGTCAAACATCGCTGCCTTGAAGTCGGATCACATTAGCACATTTCAGTTGACCTTCTGGATCCTGAACCTTTGCCTGATTGTTTTGTGTCTTGTTTGACCAGAGATCTGAATGTGATTTTCAGATTTGTCTGAGTTTCTGGATCCTTTGTTTCTATCCTGTCTGTGAAATGATATCTGTTTTTCTTCCAGTCATGTCTTGATACTAAAGGCTGGTACTGTCAGCATGACTTGGCTCTCCTTACCATGGGTAATTTTTTTCCAGGTGAAGTCTCAGTTCAGTTGTCACCTCACTTTAGAGTTCTTCCCTGACCAATTTATATAAAGTAGCTACCTCTACCCCATTCCTCCAAGAACTCTCAGTTTCATTACTTTGTTTTATTTTCCATGGAATATATGATTATATTATACATTAATTGAGATTCTGTAATGTGTTTACTGTTTCAGTGCATGATCTTCCCCACTGGAATGTAAGAGCAGCAGCCTAGTCTTCCTTATATTCAGCATTTTATTTTCAGTTCCTAGCACAATGCCTGGCCCAAAATAGGTACTCAAAAAGTATTTGTTAGATGGATGAATGAATGAATGAATTCTGCAAGTGCTTATTGAACATCTGTCATGTGCTTAGCACATGATTACCCATTTTGGAAAATAGAAACCACTGGCTTCCTGGAGAGTTTACCAGCAGAAATGCCAGATATTAAAAATCTAATGTGTACCATGTTTTTTGTTGCTTTCTCTCATTGTGGCCCTCACAGCAGAAGCCATTCAGGAACAGCTTTAGGCCTTCACAGGCTAAAATATTTCCAAGGTTCTCTTCAGAGCTGGAGGGCTTAGTTTGGCTTAGTTTTGTTTCTAGACACCTTGCTTTCTACTAATTCACTGTTGGACAATTAAGTTATAAAAACATTGACGTAGTTAAGTCTGTCTCCTAATTTAGGCTCAAAATGATTTTGAAGGTAAGTAAATATACCTGGGAAATTGACAGCCAAGATTTCTGCTATGTGGAATCAAAGGTAAGGATTATTGATACAGTGAAGCTAAGTATACCTCTTCATGGTTAATAAGCTATTTTGGTAATTTTCTTTAGGTTTATTGACTTCTTTATTGTAAGAAGCAATGAAAATCTTAAGCAGAAGTACTCATTGGCAAGAGAAAAAAAAAATCATTTGCCCCAAGTGCAGAGAATAGGAAACTGTAAATCAGTAGCTATTAATAATGACAACCACTACAAAGGCCATTTAGTGCATAGCCTATGCTACACTAGGCACAATGCTAAATGTACTTACTCTAAGGAAAAGAAGGACACTTTAAGGCTGGAACTGAGAGAATTTTATTCTTTCTGTATGTCATTAAGAATTTCCTTTTCTGGGATAAGACACATCAATACCTCAGGGTAGGGACATTGTAAGGTACCTTTAAAAATACATTAGGTGTGCTTTTTAAATTGCGTCTCTCCACAAATCTGGGGTGACTCTTCTATCTCTGCCCCTCTCTTCATAAATTCATTTACCTTCTCTGGGCCTCTGCTTTCCCCATTTTGACAATGAGGCTGATGCTATGTGCTCTAATAGAAGCATTGGATGGTTGTTATCTTATTTGTTTCTGTCTGGTTAATAGTTTATACAAATGCTAGGCATGATTTTGGTCATTGTTAGTGGTCATCAATATTTACCTGGGTTTCTTCATTGCTGAGAGGGGCTACTAGTAACCAGTTCTTCTCATTACATGCCTTTGCCTGACAGAATCAAAGAACTCATAGTCCTTGGGATCTCAGCAGTCAGATATCAAATAGTTTCCTGAATCAAGTAGTATTTTATTAGTGATAACCATGGTATTTCAGAAGTGAGATCTGGATTTAATTGAGCTATGATAGAGTTATCCAGGTTTTAGTAGGGATTGGTTGAGCTTTCCTTTTAAACATTATAAAAATATATTATCTTCACATTATTTTGATTAGGAAAAATTTGAATAGTCTTAAGGTAGTAATTACTACTTACATTTGCTCTTCCAACCAAGGAGGTTGCAAAATAAATCTAGCTATTCATATGTGATCACATCTCACATAGTAATGATATTTACATAACAAGAAATAATTTCCTTCAGGTGAGTTGAGTATGTCCTGCACACATCAGTATGTCATTATGGAAAACATTCTGACATCTAGGTATTTCTCATGGACATTAATCAGGTCAATGTCCTCACCTGTCACCACAAATTAGAAGTCACCCCTGGATCTTGTTGTGCCCTAAGGGCTAGTAAATCGATTCCATGCCCCAGACCCAAATACAATATTACCAGTATCTTTTACCTTCCTTGGCTCAGGTAGTATACGTCCTGAAATTGATAAAAACTTTAAGTTTTAAATACCAGTTGGGTCAGAAGAGAAACAAAGTACCTCATTTTTTTTGACTCCTCCATGCTTCCTCCACCTCCATACAAGTATTTTTGGCACCAAGCTTCTTTTAATCCTTCTTTAAGAAATTCTTCCTATAAGATTAAAAAATAAACAGAGTACATTTCCAAATAACAAAACATAAAGGTAAATATCTTTTAAGTACAAAGGATTTATTTTCTGAATATACTGTTATTTACTAACAGGGTGTGTGTGTGTGTGTGTGTGTGTGTGCGCGAGAGAGAGAGAGAGAGAGAGAGAGAGAGGGAGAGAGAGATTATGCAATCAGATACTACTTTTTATGGATCTGTTAGTAGTTCACAGGCACTTTTGATGACCTATGAGATCTGATGGTGAGCACGTTACTCAAAATTCATTGATCAATTGAGAATGAGCTTGAAAATTGCCGAGTAACTGCTTTTCAGGACTGATATCCATTTATATTCATTTAGTTAAACTAATTCCTAAACAAAAGCTTCTAAGAAAGAAATCTCTTTTAGCTTTGCCTGAAAAATATGTGTAATGGTTGACCTGTCATTTTATATTGTGTTACCTACCTTTATCATGTTACTACATTGTGCCAAGGATTTACTTCCTATGTACCCAAGAAAAATAAGAAATAGCTCTCTGCCCCTCTCTCTATCTGAATTAACATCAAAGACAAAAATATGTGATTTACAGATATTAGTTGGTTTAGACAATATGGCATGCTAGATGTCCTAGAAACCATTATGATCAAATGCCTAGAAATACTGAAAAACATATTTAAAAAGGCCTTTTTCTTTTTTTAAAATCAGAGAAATGGTCTTGCTCTATTGTTGCCCAGGCTGGAGTGCAGTGGTGCAACCATAAGTTACTGCAACCTTGACTTCCTAGGCTCAAGTGATCCTCCTGCCTCAGCCTCCCATAGCACTGGGATTGCAGGTATGAGTCACCTTCCCAGCTGACAAACGTTTTACAAAATGTATTCCTGCTTTCATAAGAAACTCAGGGAAAACAGCCAGAGGCACCCCAAAAGGACCTGCAAACCAAGGTAACAGTAAAGTTGCAGTTGCCCTTGGAATATTTTTCCTTCTCAGTTATCTACCACATTGGATTTTAGTGGGCTCATAAGGAACAGGAAATGAAGCCTTGTTTCAATACATGGTGTTGATTTGGGACAGTGATTACCAGTTGAATCTCCCATCCACATAGAAATGGTGGACTAAAATGGCCAATAATAAGGGGAAACTACAAATATACTAGTTTGTCTTGGTCTGGGCTCTGTGAGGTAAAAATTGTGAAATGTAAAAACGTATATATGTAGTCTGCCTTCATGTAAATAAGAATCTTAAATCTGCAACATCTCATATGATCCTGGAAACTTTGGGCAAAGAAATTAAAGTAATTCCAGATTTGTATCACCATAGGACTCTTGTATGATGCAAAGGTAAATTCTTTCTGAAGGATTTTATCTTGACAGGTTTTGCAGGATTCTTACACATAAAGCCCGCATGAACATAAATTCACAATCCAATGTTATAAAACTGACACTCAAGGAGAGTCAGAAGAAACTACAAAACAGCTGCATTAGACCTTTAAGAACTTCAGATATTGAAATTATCAAATATTAGATTTAACATTTTTACTTAAAGTATAGAAATAAAAAATCAGAAACAAGGAGAAGATACAATAAAATGATGAGTTATATTTTCAGAAATATCAAATGTATTTTACAGAAATGAAAAACTCAGTGGATGGATTAAATAAGATTGGGCATAATGAAAGAATTAATGAGCTATAAAAAAATCTGAAGAAATTGTGAAGATGCAGTTCAGAGAGACAAACTCATGAAATATATAGCAAGCATGGAAAATAGAATGAGAAGACCTATCATATACCTAACTAGAGTTTCAAAAGTAAAGAAAAAGTAAGATTAGGAGAGAGATGATATCAAAGGAGGAAATGGCTGAAAATTTTCTAGAATTAATGAAAAGCATAGCTTCAGAGACAGGATGCATAATGTATATAATGCAGGAAAAAGAAATCATCACCTACGTACATAATAATAAAATCATAGAACAGCAAAAGAAAGAAAATATAAATTTAAATTAATAACAGCCTCCATCTTCAAATGAAGAAGGAACTAAATGTAGAAAAAGTTTGGTAAGTAGAAAACATCAAGTACATTTGAGAAAAATATCAGTAATCATAGTAATATAAATGGACAAATGTGACAAATTGAAGAAGTAATTGTTAGATTAGACTTAAAATACACTATTCATTACTTTTCTAAAATATAGGGGCAGTGGAAAAACAAAAGGATGGATAAATATTTATGAGGCAAATATTAATGTACCCATTACATATTTTCAAAGCTACATTATATTTCAGATAAAATTGACCTTAAGGTTAAAAAAGCAGCATATTAGGAAAGAGAACTCTTACATAATGACTAAGAATTCAATTCACTAGGAAGTTGTAGCAGCTCTGAGTTTGTATTTACTTAACAATACAGCCTCAAAATACATGAGGTAAAAATTGACTGAATAACAGGAAGAATCAAAGAAATTCATAATCATGGGGGCAGATTTTAATTCACTAGTCAAAGTAATGGATAAATTTAAAAGACAAAAAAAGAAAAAAACGGTGTGAATATGGAATAGAGATCAACACACATTTGCAAATTTTAGACATTGTGAACCATATGATCTCTCTTACAGCAAATGTTTGAGACCTTAATGGAGAAAATATAAGATTTTATTGAGAGATAATAGACTTAAATAAATGCAGATATAAAGCATGTTCATGGAAGACTCACTATGATAAAGACGACAGTTCTCTCCACTTAATCTATATATTCAATACAATTCCAATCAAAATCCCAACAGGGTTTTTGTTTGTTTGTTTGTTTTTATTGTGTGTGTGTGTGTGTGTGTGTGTGTGTGTGTGTGTAACTAAAAATATAAGCTAATTCCAAAATGTATACAGAAGAAAATACTCAGGATATCTAAGAAAATTTTTATGTAAGTGGGGAGAAGGGACATGGTTTATCAGATATCAAGGCTTATTAGTTAAGCTAGAGTAATTAAGCTATTTCTCTTACATAACAAATAGGCCGATAGAATTCAATATAATATAGATCCAGGAGAAAGTCCTTTTCATATAGAAAAAACTTAGTATTAGTTGGCACTGAAGATTAGTTGGGAAAGAACAGGCTGTTCAATAAATGGCACTGGAATCACTGCTTAATACACATTTAAAAGGGGGTTATCTTGACCTTACACCATAGAAAACTACAAGTTCCAAGCATTGAAAAGAACTAAATGTATAAAGAACATCTTTAAAATGTTTAGAACAATATAAAAGAGATTAACTTTATGACATTTATGAGTAGAAAAAGATTTATTTGAAAAGTTTTAAAATATAAAACAAAGGAAAATATTTACTCATTTTACTATATTAGAAGTAAAATATTCTGATCATCAAAAGCACCACTTAAAAAAACACACGCAATGAAAAACCTGAGGAAAGATATTTGCAAGGCATAAAATTAATAATTAGAATACATTCTAAAAAATGTTTTACTACTGATCAACAAAAGAAAGCAACTCAAGAGATAATTAGGCAAAGGTTATGAGCAGGCATGACCTCTCACAGAAGAGGAGTTTCTTCTCCTATGTCCACAGGAGAGGCCTATAAACACAGGAATGGCCAATAATGAGGGAAAAGTTGTTTAATTTGATGTAATTAGAGACATCTAAATTACATCTAAAATTATATGAAATTTCTCCACCTGCCAGATTAGTATAAATTTAATGGCTGGCTATACTAAGCTTTCATGAAAGCATGTAGGAATGGACACTCTCATACGCTAGTGGTTTTTTTTTTTTTTTTCTTTTTTTCCTTAAAGTATTTTTCCCTTATTATGGAGTAGTTGTTGGTGGGAGTTTAAATTGGCACATTAACTGTTGAAGGAAATTTGTCAATATCTAGTAAAATTGAAGATAGGAATATCCTACAAATTAGCAATTCCACTCCTAGATATATTTCCTAGGGAAACTCTTGCACATATACACCAAAATATATGTAAGATATGTAGAACTGTATCTTGGTTTGTGAGGAAAAAAACAACATTTAAACAATATACTTATTGATAGGGAAATGGAACAATAAATTATAGTTAGTCATAAAATGAAACACTAAATAGTGAAAATAAATTAACTACAGCTAAATATTTCAACAAAATATTCATATAATTGATAACACAGCAAGTGGGACCCAAAATTGGAGCTTAGCCTGAGATAGTTGAAGCTTCACCCAGGAAAGAATTCAAGGGCGAGGAAGTGGTATTAGCAACTTTTATTGAAACGGCAGTGTACAGCAGCAGCAGAGGTACTGCTCCTTGCGGAGTAGGGCTACTCCATAGGCAGTGTGCTCAGAGTAGTAGCTCAGGGAAGGGGCAGTACAGCAGTCATATCTATACCCACTTTTAATTATATGGAAATTAAGATTATGCAGATGCTTCTAGAAAAGGTGTGGTAACTTCTGGGTTTTCTCGTCATTGCCATGGAAAGGGGTGCTAACTTCTGGGTGTTGCCATGGTAATGGTAAACTGACATGGCAGTGGTGGGAATTTCTCATGTAGACGTGTGTTTGCCTCTTCTATATTTCAGCTATTCTTCAGTCTGGTCCAGTGTCAAGTCCTTCTTCCTACCTCATTTCTCCCTCAAAGATTAGATACTCCTCTTTAACCTTACCTGCAGAAGTGCAGAAGTCCAACTTTGTAACTGCTTCCTGCTGAGTTTATGAGAATATGCCCTTCCTATCACCAGAGGAGCAAAAATATCTGGGTATCTGATCTAAGGGGTCCTGAGGCAAAATGCTTTCACTCTCTGTGTCAGTAGATGGGATAGTTTGGAAGTCTTGTGGCAGCATTGCCTTTATCAAGAACTTTTGTAATATAGAAGACAAAAACTTTATTAAGAAATTAAACAAGCAAAGGCCAAAGATTAGTAACAACAAGACAGTGATTAAAGGTCCTAGGAGGCCAGGCATAATGGCTCATGCCTGTAATCCCAGCACTTTGGGAGGCTGAGACAGGCAGATCACCTGAGGACAGGAGTTCAAGACCAGCCTGGCCAACATTTTTAGTGAAACCCCATCTCTACTAAAAATTCAAAAATTAGCCAGGCATGATGCAGCAGGGCTGTAATCCCAGCTACTTGGGAGGCTGAGACAGGAGAATTGCTTGAACCAAGGAGGCCGAGATTACGGTGAGCTGAGATTGCACCACTGCACTCCAGCCTGAGTGACAGAGTAAGATTCTGTCTCAATAAATAAATAAATAAATAAAATAAAGGTCCTGGGAGAAGTAAAAACCAAGTGAGACTTGGGAAGGCAATTCTGATAGTCAACCTGATATAGTTGGGGTCAGTGCCCTGGTTATATCTATGTAAACAGGTAGCTTGCTTATAGATCTTTTGAATGTTAACCTCAACCTGTCCAGAGTTGTTAGTACATGAGCAGCAGGTTTTATTAGTAACTGCATGGACTTCACCTCATTCAGCTAGTAAGTACTCCAATGCTTCTCTGTTATAGAGAACTGCATTTGCCAGAGTTCAGGACACTTAGATTATCTTTAGTCCCTGACCTGTGTTGGTGGCTAAATATTTTAGGGTTTAAGTTGTTTTAGGGTTGGCTCATGATAGGCAAAGCCACTCTAGACTGCCACTAGCCCTATTGTTGCCTTGATTCCTGCCAGAATTAATCCTATTGCTTGTTTAATTCTGGTATCCCTCCATTTTATAGCGTTATAGACTCTGACCCCTGGAGGCACAAGGGTGTCCAATGTACATTTACCACTGTGCTAAATTTTTGATACACAAATGAAAGCTACTTCTAAAAGAAAAAGTGTCTCCCTGGGAAGTTGGGTGTGGTTATGGGGTGTGACTTTTTCCCACTCATGACCACAAAAATGAGCTCAGTTGAGGCACACATCGAGGCCTTAGAGAGTATGAATGTCTATCCTCTGCTTCCAAGTTGGCTCCGTAGAAATATTCTTCTCTTGTTCCAATGGGGGTGGTCAAACAACCTTTGTTTTCCAGAAGGGTGCAGTACTCCTACCTTCCCAGATTAGGCAGTTGATTTCCCCTGCATGTTCTGATCCAAGAGGAGGCATCATACATGGGTTCCTCACTCTCAACTGGAATCCCACTTACCTTGCTGTGGCCTTGGGAACTTGGCAACTAGAGTTGGATCATAGCATCACAGGGAAACTTTCTCTTTTATGTCATTAACACAACACTGGGTACAAAAGATAGAATCATTAGTGCCCTGGAGGTATAGAATCCCAACTTCCCAGGTTCAGGTAATAGTGGTGGGGGAGTTCAGGTAGAATCTGTTAAGTAGGGGAGCATTCCACCTAACAAGTAGGAAGTTTTGGGTACTTTAGGATTGCTATCATTAAGAGGTCTGGAGAGATGACTGTGAGATTTTATGAATAGGCCAGAAGATGGAACTGTCTATCATGGGAATGTTGATAAATCCAGCAACCATAAAGATGATTTCCTGATGTTACAATTTTTGAAATATTTTCTATAGAGTTTTGTTCCCACTCATACTGGATTAGAGTAATTTGGAGAGCAAACAGGATTAACAGTGACAGGATGGTATGCAGTTGGGCTTTAGAATGGCCTCTACACCCAACAAGAACAAAAGAGATGTCTCAGCCAGAGGAGGTACTGGCTAAAGAAATAGAAAAGCAGCATTGTAGTCAAGAAGAGAAAAATTAATGCTACTGTTTCCACCCACAGCATCATGTTACCACTTCTGGCTGAGTGTTGTTTCTTTAAATAGATAGTATAAGTCTCCCAAAGGCTTACAGAAGTAGGACATGGTGCCCTGTCTTTGTGCCTGTGACTCATAAGAAACAGGTTTAATCCTTTATGGGTGTACTCAAGTAGTTATTTCCTGACATTTAAATGGTGGGAGTATTTAACAATACCCAGTAGGGTCCTTTCAGTTTGGTCATAATTGACTCTCAGAGGATCATTGTTTTTGGTTTTTAGTAAGACTAAGTCTTGTTGTGGGAGGCAATAATTTATTTCCATATACTTGAAGAGCCTTGTGAATCTAGCCTAAATTTTAAATGGGGCATAGTGAGGTGCATGTAACTCCCTGTTCCAGTCATGGCCTGAGTTAGCTTTTAAGTTTCTTTGGAATTCCCTTTGCTCAAGGGACTTACAGTCAAAAGACTTATAGACAATTAAACATTCTTGGCCAGATAGGAATGGTGGTGGTCAGGTACTCATCAGCACTTAAAACCCTTTTAAGCAATATGAGTCAAAAACTAAAAGCCAAAAATGAGATTATATCAAGAGAAACCAAGAGCATAGAATGAAGCTATATTGGGTGAAAACACTGCTCCCGCAGACCTCTAAGACAAAATACTTTAGCACCTGGCCACAATAATAGAACCAGAAGAGAAAAACTCATAGGAGCTGACATAAAAGCCAAGGTAGAGAGTTACATGAGCTCACTGAGAAGCTTTCAAAGGAATTAGATTATAGAATTAAAAACTTCCTGGTAATTTAGCAAATTAACACCTTAAGAAAATTTTGTTTTAAAATGTAGACCATTTTTAAAGAGTCTATTGTAAACAATTTTCTTTTAGTTACAGTTAGCATAGTCACACACAAAATAAATGTATATAAATTCCCCTTCATGAACCTTATTATGACTTACACAGATCATCTACAACATGCTGTCCCTTCTGACTTGTCCTATACTACTCTTTCTTAAATACCCAGTCATTTCATTCTAGGACAATAATTTATTATAAAGAATCTTTTTGATACAAAACTACTCCTTTTTAAGTATCCTTTCTTGCAAAAAATATGTTTTCTGCCAATAACGTTTTTTATATATCTCTGTTTTACTCACTGGTTCCCTCATATTTTGAAACTTCCTTTTAATAATTTTCAAATTGTACAAAAATTATTCTTTTTTTCTAGTAAAGAATACATTTCTTTAGCACGTTTTATATAAACCTAGGAAGCAAGAAGTCCTTAACTACTCACTAGACATTGGAATTCTATAGATGAGAACCATTCCACAATTTTAAGATATTAAAACACACAAAAATCTCATTGTTTGAGCACCAATTCCATTCACATGTATTTAACTTTTTTACTTTTAATAGCAAGAACCAAGATCCGATGAAAAGGTAGTCACCATTTAAACCTATTTTAACCATTTTAAAGCCTATGAACATCAGTGATAGCTAAAAATCTTAAATTTTATAAGACACAATATTCTCTTCAAATGAATAAGTTTAAACTAATCATGTTTAATTTTTGAGCACTCTTTTATCAGCCAATTTGATAGCATGCTAAACATAATACACATTATAAGACCTGTATATACACTTAAACACACCAAATAAAATGACATATACAAAGCAAGTGGATTCAATATATTTACAAAATTGGGACTTATCTATCTGGCCAAATTTTGTTAGCCCAAATAAATATACAAAACATGAAGAGGCAGGGAAGAGGATCCCATAGCATCAAATAAGGAAGGGAGCTGGGAGAACTGCATTGCTCAGACGGAAAGCCCAGAGTCCCTAAGCCACCAGAGAAATCACCTGGTAGTGGAGACACTGAAGAAAAGTGTTCAAGTGATTGCTTGTCTGCCACTGTGGGAAACTGTCCATCATGTCAAGGGTCCAAGACCCTTAGTGTACCTACTTGGACAAGGCAGCTCTCTGGGGCTAGCGGAAGTTTAGCTCTGGTATTAATGGGAAGCGCTTTTTCTCTCACTGGGAACAGTTAGGACATTCTTATTGCCAATGGTCCTTTTGCTTGCAGTAGGCACACTGATTCTGGCCCAGGGGCCTGCAAGTTGGGGGTTCTTCTCTAGGCATTCCAGCCACTGATCTTGGGATACTTTCTTGAGATGGGTAACACTGAGGAGGCAGGGAGATTAAAGCATTTGCTAATAATTGCATTTTTTGGCTGTTTCTTTTTTTTTTTTTTTTTTTTTCTACCTCTTTTGCCCTGTCCCTATTTTTGTAAACTTTAAAGGCCATATTTAAGAGTTGGCTTCTGGGATTTCGAGGTTTCTTTGCTGCTTTTTGTAGCTTCTTTCTAATGACAGTAGCAGATTGAGTAATAAAATTCATACCAAGGACAGCTTGCCCTTCTGGGGAATCTGGGTCTGCATGTGTATACTTCCTGAGTGCCTCAACTAAATGACCCTGAAACAGAGCAGGATTTTCAACTTTTCCCTGAGTTATTTCTCTAATCTTGTTATAATTGACTGGGTTAACCACACACTTTTCCCACCACTTTTTTCCTACAGCAGGACTAAAAGACAACAATGTTTAATAACATGCTAAACAAAATACACATTGTAATCACTGTATATACACTTAAACACATCAAATAAAATGACCTATACAAGACAACTGGATTCAAGTTATTTACAAAATTGGAACATGACAAGTTATTTGTAAGTCATGACAAGTTAAATCAAAGAATATGGTAAACTTAACAAACTGCTCTGTAAACATTTTTGGATTCTTTGTAAATTGGCCAAATTTGTCCTTGTATGAAGCCAAATCACACATAGAAAATGGTATATGTACTCCAAGTGTTTTCTTATTTTCATTAGCTATCTCCTGCAACAGATGTAGATTTGACTTTAGGATCCCGAATATGGGGCCCCTCTCTAGGTGGTACTGGTTGGGCCTATTTTCCTGGGCAGTGTGGAGTATAGCTGGGAATAGTTGGATAAGTGAGTCAGGGGAGCGGGGGGCGGGGGGTGGTGGAAGGTGGCTGATGACCTTGGGGTGAAATCTTTTGTTAGAGAACTGGTGGGACTCCTCTCAGAACTGGGGCACTGAGGAGACTCCAGGGAGGGCATAGGCTTTCTTGGGGGAACACCTAGGAGGGGATCCCTTAGGCATCTGGCTTTCTGGTGCCTGGAAATAACATGAACCAGTAAAGGGCCATAGAAGCCTGTACATAAGGGACCTCCTCCCATTTTCCTCCTCAATTTTTTTTTTTTTTTTTTTTTACCTATTAAGTCCAATTGTAAAATATCATTATAATGTATAGGACCATGCTTACGCAAAATCTCTTTGCTTTCTAATTTGTATTGAACCCAAATTATGCTGCAATAGAAAATGAGTTTATTTTTCTTTAAGCTGAATTTGAAATTGCTCGAATAGCTTAAAAGACACCCTAGTGGTGAGTCCTCTGGGATGCTCATCATTGTTTCCATGACTAATAAGGATTTTATTAGACACAGAACTTTTTCTAAGTCTGATGAGAGAAAAAACAACTGGGCTGTTATTCTTTCTCACTTTTAGATTTCTACTTGCTATCTAAGTATGGGTAACGAGGTGTTATAAAAGTGGATTGTAAGTATTTGCCAGTGAATAAAATATGACAAAAGAAGTATTCTTATTAAGTGAAGTTTAGGATATTTCTTCTAAACTTATTGCTGTTCCACAAATAAAGTGACAATAGGAAAAGAAACTGCTGTTACAGAAAATGATAACTCTTAGGGAAGAAAATAAGAAAAGACAGGACAAAGATTCCTCTAAGGTGGGCCTCCAACCCATAATACTGAAAGGAATGTCAATGCCAAAACCCCTGGAACATCCAGGGGTGGCCAACAATTCTGAATGCTGAAAACCTGGAATATCTGAGTACCAAGCCAACAGGTGTTCCTACACCAAATGCCAGAAAACCTCAGAGTATTCAGGGGCTCTCCAAATGCCAAAAACCCCAGAATATCTGTGGGGCAGCCAATAGTGAACCGCAAAGGCCTGGTTAGGGCCACAGAACAATGTGACTCTGGCATCCCTCAGTAAACATAATGGGGGCCTTTCCTAACCAACTGTCCTGCCTTAAACAATTGCCAATGGAGTCAAAGCAAAGAAAGACTGCAAACAAAACATACATTTTAGGACTGAAAGTAAAATGGCTAGTGGAGCAATAAAATTGATCAGAAGAGAAAGGATTTGGTGATGGAGTGACAAGGATGTGTTTCCGGACACTCAATTAATGGGTGACTTTTAACTGACAACTTAGCTAAAGTCTTTTTATTCCCTAACTTATCTGATATTGTGGGGATGAGGTCAGAGGGGGCACTCACCCATTCACAGTAGCCAAAATTGTGCTGACTGATCTTCCACATGGGACCTGGATCAGGATCTTCTCGAGGATCCTTCAACTTAGATTGACTTAGCTGTCACACATGAGGTGCCAGTGCAGGGACTGGTGACCTGCCAGCCTACTGGTAGGAGCAGCATGTCCCATACAAGGCAGTACTGCTGTGGTTGCTTGCCCATTCGCTTGGCTCCATTGCCCACTGGGAAAGATGATGGCTCTGGAAGGAGCCTCTGGTTAGTGTTACAGCTCTGTAGTGTTAGCAGCTCTTTATTGTTACAGCCTCAGGGTTATAGCTCTGCAGCTTTTGGTTGCCATCTCACCATATCTTTCCAATTACTGCCTCTCCACTGATTGACACCATCTCCACTGTCTCACCGTGTTACCTCTCCACTAATTTCCATCTCTGCTGTCTCACTCACTCTCACTTGCTGTCTTTTTCTCTTTGTTGGTCACCAGATGACACACGGTAGGTGAGCTCCAAAACCGGGGCTTAGCTTGGAAAGTTCGTGGCTTCACCAAGGAAGGAATTCAAGGGCAAGCTGGTGGTGTTAGACAGCAACTTTTATTGAAGTAGCGACGTACAACAACAGCAGAGGTACTTCTCCTTGCAGAACAAGGTTACCCCATTGGCAGTGTGTAAGAGTAGTAGCTCAGGGGCAGTTCTGCAGTTATATCTGTATCTACTTTTTATTATATGCAAATTAAGGGGTGGATTATGCAGAAGTTTCTATAAAAGAGTGGTATGTTCCAGCTCATTGGATTGTTGCCATGGAAAGAGGTGATAACTTCTAGGTGTTGCTATGGCAATGGTAAACTGACATGGCACTTGTGGGCATGTCTTATGGAGAGATCCTTTTACTTTTTCCCTGTTTCACCTAGTCTTCAGTCTGGTCCAGAGCTCAAGCGCCACCTCTGGAGTCAAGTCCCACCTCCTACCTCATAATGAGCCAAGAAAAGTAAGGTACCATTTGAAATGTGCAGAGTAGTTCCATTTCTACAATGTTTAAATACATGTAAAACAATGTTATGATGTTACTTCTACATACATATGCATCTTTAAAATAATGCAAGAGAATGATAAACGCCTAAATCAAAATTGTGGTTACCTGATGGTGTGGGAGCAGGAATGAGAATGCAAGAGTGGAGGAGTACACAAAGGGCTTCAACTGTATTGGTAATATTTCTAAGCTGCTTATGTTTCATGGGTGTTCATTATATTAGTATGTGTCTTTTTGAATGTTCATAATATTTTGTAATATATTAAAAGTAGCATACTATGTCTCCTATGCTATACTCGCTTTTCCTCCTGAACCTCTATTTAATTATGAAACTCTGAGAGTATTCTCGTTGTTGGTGGAACAAGACAATATCACTACTATCATTCGACTTAGTTCTGGGTGTATCAGCTAATACAATTAGATGAAAGAAAGAAAAGTAAAATATGTAAAAACAAAGAAGTGGCACAATAATCATTATTTGCAAATGTCATTGCACACCTGGAAAATCTGAGATTACCAACTGGAAATTATTATAATTGTATAAGTAGATATCTGTAGAAGTATAGAAAAATTAACAACAGATTTCATGCATAAAAGCCACTAAAACCTAACAATATAAACTTAGGAAATTTATAGAATCTGTATGAAGAAAAAATACATTTTTATTTATTTTTTCTTTCAATGATGCTTGAATCAAGATGACGAATCATTAACTCTATTGAGGAGCATGAATAGATGGAGAGAAATATCCTGCTTTTGGATAGAAAGGCAATAGTGAAAAGGCATTAAAGTGTAATATAATCCCAATTAAAATACCAAGGGAATTTTGGACTAGGAATAGTGATTTTAAAGTACATATAAAACATGAAAATAAATGTGAGAATAGCTAGGAAAATTATGAAAAAGTAATAAATAAGGATTAACTTTACAATATATATTCTAAGCTGCTGTAATTAAAGATGCAGGAATAGGAATACAGATCAAAGAAACAGTTTTTTTTTGTTGTTGTTCTAGAAATAGACTCAAACACTAACATATATAATTCAAGGGCCATATTAAAATAGAAGAAAAAATATGTTAAAATTGGCTATAGCATAAAAAGTAAAGGTAATTCCCTATCTCATTATAACAAAATTAATTCCAGAAAGCCCCTATATTTGAAATTATATGAGTGAAACTCAAAGTACTAGAAGTAAGCATGGTCATGGGGAGATGGGGGATGGGGGATCTTGACATAAAATGCCTAAGATACAAAATCTCGAAACTCTAGTGGAAAATATTAATAAATATCACTATATAAATTTAAAAATTCTACATAGAACAAATATGAAAAGGGAAATTCTGGGAAATATTTTGCAATACATGACAGATAAAAGTTTGATAATTTATTATGAATCAATACAAGATCATTCAATAAAAAAGAAAAGATATGAATAAGCAATTTACTAAAGGAGAAATATAAATGGATTATAAATATAGGAAACAATCATCAGTTACATTTATGAGTAAATGCAGATTAAAATGACTGGCAAATAGTAAATTTTGATAGTTAACAGTGTTGGTAAGTTAACAGATAACATAGAAGCAAATCCATTTCTAGAAATTTGTCATACTAAGTGGTTCTCAACCTGAAGCGAATTTGCCCCTAAAGAGACATTTGGCAATGTCTGGAGACATTTATGATAATCACAACTGGTACATGTGTTACTAGAATCTAGTGGATGGAAGCCAGAGATGCTGCCAAACATTCTGCAATGCACAGGTCAACCCACTAAAACAAAGAATTATCTGGCCAAAAATGTCAATTGTACCAAGGTTGATAAATCCTGTTACAGATATACGTGTGTGCAGATGCATGTTTAAGGGTGTTCATTGCTGCTCTGTTTATAAAAGCAAAGCATTGGAAGCCACCTAAATATCTAACAGTATGGGTCTAGTTAACTAAAATATGATGCATCCACAAAGGGCTTTTATAGAGTTTATTTTTTAAAATAAGGTAGATAGATGCTGAGAAGAATGTTTACAAAAGACATGAATAAAAATATCAGGATTCAGACTAGCGTATGCAATATGTCTCCATTTGTGAAATAGAAAAAAAATACATGAATATATACATGTATGCATATATGTGTGATGATCTGCAAGTACGCACAAGAAACAGAGAATGGTCACCTCTGGGTAATGAATTTTTTGGGTGGAAGACTCATTTTTTATTATGTTATTTTTTGGATTATTTAAAATTTTACTTTATGAAAGTATTATTTTCACATTCTTTAAGAAACCAAGCCTGATATTGTCACTCCAACTTACCTTTGCAAGCTTTAACTCTATTTTATCTCTAAATAGAAGACACACTCCATGTAAAGTGGGCCAACTCATTTTTTTGTGTGTGTGCCTTTTGCCTACAAAGATATTCTGCCAATTCTCATTTTTGCCTTCTAAACTCCTCTAAGTGGTTGTAGATGTCTGGCTTTTTATCTAGGTTTTTAAACCTGTTTCATTCTCCTGTATGTTTGTTTTTGTACCAGTAACATGCTGTTTTGGTTACAAAAAAAACTAGCCTTGTAGCATAGTTTGAAGTTGGTAATGTGATGCCTCTGGCTTTGTTCTTTTTGGTTAGGATTGCTTTGGCTATATGGACCTTTTTATGTTTCCATATGAATTTTAGAATAGTTTTTTTCTGTGAAAAATGTCATTGGTAGTTTCATAGGAATATCATTGAATCTGTAAATTGCTTTGGGCAATGTGACCATTTTAACAATATTGATTCTTCCTATCCATAAGTATGGAATGTTTTTTTCATTTGTTTGTGTCATCTCTGATTTCTTCCAGCAGTGTTTTGTAGCTTCCCTTGTAGAGATCTTTCACCTTCCTGGTTACCTGTATTCCAATGTGTTGTTGTGTGTGTGTGTGCTCTTGTGTGAATGGGATTATCTTCATTTTTTCTTTCCAACTTTTATTATTATAAGGGTAAATTGTGTATTCTGGGGCTTTGGTGTACAAATAATTTTGTCACCCAGGTAATCAGCATAATACCTGATAGGTAGTTTTTCAGTCCTCACTCTCCTCCTACCCTTCACCCTCAAGTAGGCCCTGGTGTCTATTGTTCCCTTCTTTGTATCTATGTGTACTAAATGTTTAGGTGTGTGTTCTTGATTTGGCTCTCAGCTTACATATTGTTGGTATATAGAAATTTTACTATTTTTTTACATCGATATTGTATCCTGAAACTTTGCTGAAGTCGTTTATCAGATCTAGGAGTTTTGGGCAAAGACTAGGGGGTTTTCTAGGTATAAAAATCATATCATCCATCAAGAGTGAAAGTTTGATTTCCTCTCCTGTTTGGATGTCTTTGATTTCTTCCTCTTGCCTGATTTCTCTGACTAGGACTTCTAGTAATATATTGAATAAGAGTGGTGAGAGTGGGCATCTTTGTCTTGTTCTGATTCTCAAGGGGAATGCTTCCAGCTTTTGCCCACTCAGTAGGATGTTGGCTGTGGATTTGTCATAGATTGCTCTTATTATTTTGAGTTATGTTCCTTCAATGCCTAATTTGTTGAGGGTTTTTTAACATGAAAGGATGTTGGCTTTTATTGAAAGCCTTGTATGCATCTATTAATATAATCATGTAGATTTGGCTTTAGTTCTGTTTATGTGATTAATCATATTTACAGGTTTGTGTATGCTGAATCAACCTTCCAAATACAGCATGTTTTCACTTAAAAGGCAGAGCTAAACATTGTATACTTTTACAATGAATACAAAAAAAGGAAAAATAGACACTGGAGCCTACTTGAGGGTAGAAGGTGAGAGGAGGGTAAAAATAAAAAAAAAACTACCTATCAGATACTATGCTTATTACCTGGGTGATGAAATAACCTGTACGCCAAACCCCGGCAATACGCAATTTATCCATGTAAGAAACCTGCACATGTACCCCATGAACCTGAAAGGTAGAAAGAAAAAAATAATCACATGGTTCCTATTCATTAATACTCCTTATAATCTTCTGTTTTTCTTTTGCATAAGTGATCAGTATACACATTTTCACGTGTATAAAAAATAAAACAAAATCCATCAAGGTAAGTCCCATCTCAAAGATCATTTGCTATACTGTCTTCCCTCATCCTCTCAATCACTTGGAAGTACTCATTTATAGACACATAACACTTTGTATTTTTAAGGCACCCATACCCTGTGCTACAGTGATTTATGCGCTTTTTTGCCTTCTTTGTGCCTCCATATCAAAACCCGCATTAGATTGTGAGTTTTTTTGTGGGAAAAATCTTATCTTATTCATCTTTGAACCTGTTTTATAGTATGTAGCAAAGTGCCTGAGGCATAATCCTTGGTTAATAAATATTTGCTAGGCTGACTTGAATTGAATAAAGATTTATAATATACAGGCAAATATAAATGGGTAAACATAAAACAGAAAGCAAACATAAAAAATAACAGAATTAGTTCAGTTTGTTGATAACCTAAACTCTGTTGTTTAGTGCTTTTTAACCTATACATTTAACTATTGTTAAAAATGTATTGTTAAATATATACTGCATTTTCTGAACAGAAACCAACTGTGTATACTTTAATATATCTATGTTATGTTTTTGTGTTTCCTTTAACAAAAGCCTTTCAATTCTTATATATCAATTCCACTAAAATTGTAATTGCTACTTTTAAGTCTCAGTCATTTTTCATATGTCTCACTGAGGAAAGTGCTATGTGTTTTTATTTTACATGTGATGCATAATTGTACAAGCAAATGAGACACTTCTTTTATCATCTCTAGCCTCTATGTTTCTTGACTGTTTCATTTTACTACTGAAATTCAGCATTTCAGATATTCATGAGGCTGAAACATGTTCATAATCGTCACATTCCCCATTTCTTTGGGAATAACATGATACGTAGTAGAGAAACTCACTATTTCTTAGGGCATGCTTTGTCATCTGTTTTATACATCCCATGATAAGTTCAAATTATGGTGGGAGTTTGTTATGAAATTAAGAATTTTTGATCTTTTGAACCATTATACATTGTCCAAAAATGTTTTCATCAGATTGAGACTTGTTTGGAGGTGTGAATATTGAATCTTACCATTTTCTAGTCTTTCTGAGTAATTTAATAGGCTCTCCCAATATATTTGATATTTGTTTCTAAATCAGAATTTGGTTTATTTGTCACAGTAGCTTTCAGTTCTTTACTAGAGGGGAAAAATATTCTGCAGTATCAAATATTTTACACAAACACACACACACACACACACACACACACACACACACACACATATAACATTTTCTCTTTCTCACATAATTCTAGCTTGTAGTAAAAATGGGCCATGTTTTTTCTTATCCCCCTGTGAAGCAGTATTATGACATTGGCCACTCATTCAACAGTGGTTACTGTTCTTCCTTGTGTGTGCAGTTGTTTAAATGCAACCTTATCTCTCAGCGCAGTTTCATCCCAATGATTAGAAAGTTAGCGAGGTTACTTTCTATTGATAATGCTCTGGCTATACAGCCATTTTACTTGTTTCTAAATTTAAAATCACTTTAGCAAGCATAGATGTAAAATTTTAGGAACCTCTGACCTTTTTACAAGTATTTTCCTTGACAAGGGCCCCACTGAGTTGGCAATCTAGTAACCTACATTGTGTGGACATATCATAAAAGGAACACCAGCATCTAGAACTAACTTTTGGCTTTTCAGATGGAAGACAAGGATATAAGAACCAGGTGTTGCTGTGATTACCTTTAGTATTTGAGGTAGTTGTAATGTTTATTCTATTTCAACTTTGAGTAAATTTAAGGAAGCCGGGGAAAGATAATTGGTTTATAATTTAAAAACATAAAGCCCATGTAAGAAAATCTGCCATAGTTCACTATAGTGTCCAGATTAAGAATTTTGAGTCTCTTTCAGCATAATTTATGAGCCCAGAGTTAATCACACATGGGATTTTCAAAATATTTAATTAAGAAAAAAATACAAACAAGTACTTTGCTGAAAATATGACCCACAGTAATTCCATTATCTCCACTGTTAAACCTTCCCACTAGCGGCTATTTTATTCATCTGTTCTTATGTGTTATCTTGCTAGATGCCATGTGAGGAGCCCACTAAGGTAGAATGAAACCTAATCTTTGCCTTCAAGCTAGCTCTGGAGACAGTAATTAATATGGAAACAAGTGCTCCATTGTGTGATTCAGACAAATGTGATGGGAGATAGAGTTTCAAATGGACTGGGGTCATCAGAGCAGGTCATATGGAGTAAACAGGACTTAAAGGGTGGATTACACCATTACTATTTCAAGCATAGTAGTGTAGAATTATGGTAATCATGGATTGGGGATTCTATTTTACATTAAGGTCAAATAAATTTTCTCAGGTTACAGAAGATAATTCAACCTAAAAATATGTATCAAAAGAGAGCCTGAATACAGATACATTTTAAGGTGTTTTTATTGTTATTGGAAAGCAGCAGGGAGTGGGAATGAACGTGATCTCTTGCTATTTTTACTTGTTAGGGACTAAATAAAAAAGAGAATGACTAAAACTGACTGCGAAAAATAAGAATAATAATAAAATTACAACTGATATTTAAGTGAACATTGATGAAAACTTGCCATATTATTTAAAGCATGCTACTAAAAAGCAAATTCACTTAGCTGTTCTTCCTTTATGTTTATAAAAGATTGGATTAAATGACCTTCCAGCTTTAAAATCTGTAAATTTATTAAAGCATAGTGCTTGTTTATCTCATTTTGTTTTATTTATTTTTATTTATTTATTTATTTTTTAGATGGAGTCTCACTCTGTTGCCCAGGCTGGAGTGCAGTGGTGCCATCTCAACTCACTGCAACGTCTGCCTCCTGGGTTCAAGCAATTTTCATTCCTCAGCTTCACAAGTAGCTGGGATTGCAGGTGTGCGGAACCATGCACAGGCTAATTTTTGTGTTTTTAGTAGAGATGGGGTTTCACCATGTTGGCCAGGCTGGTCTCAAACTCTTTGGCCACATGTGATCTGCCACCTTAGCCTCCCAAGGTGCTGGGATTACAGACGTGAGCCACCACACCCAGCCTGTTTGTCTCATTTTAAATAGATATGAGTGTTTTCAGATAGTGATGATCAAATAGCAAAGTCTCTTCTATCAAATTTTTTAATTGACAAAAAGAAATTTTAGAAGGACCACATTAATGCTGCACAGCTAAATTGAATGAGTACACATCTGGTTATAGAGATTATACATGTTGGGGATGAGTAGGTGGTTTATTCCAAACTGTTACTGTTCTCACAGATGTCCGTTTGTAATTACTGTCTCTTGTCAGAAAGATTCTACCCACATGGATTTCTCAGAATTCAGTGAAGGGAGTCAGAATGGAGAAAGTGAAGGAGATTTGGGCTTGGTGATAAAAAGACGAGTAATATATACATTTTTCCCCTTAAAACACATTTCTCAGAATAAGTGAAGAATTTAATGAATGCCTTTGCAGCTATCAAATATTTGTCTTTTTCTGAGATCCAGATGCATTACATTTACAAACTACTGTATTATGTGTGCCTGTATTTCATTGTTGGCATTTTTTTTTTGCTAGAAACTCATGGTATGTAGAAGGAAATAAAAAGCTTATAGTAGACCCCCAGTACTGGTCTTACAAATTCAAGCCAATCCATTAGTTTTATATTACTCAGTGTCACCCATTTGCCTTTTTGACATCTTTGCTCACAATATTTTCTTCCCTTGCTATTTGTCCTTCAGAGTTCTGCTCAAATTCTACCTCTTCTCTAAAACTTTTCTAGTTTATCTCATATTCCTTTTCCATTTCTCTGAATGTCTCTGTAGCACTGAGGGCTCAATTATATGTCATTTTACGTTGGTCTCTAAATTCTTACCCTGATTTTCTTCACTATCCTGACAGCTCCTCCAGGAATGGGCATTTCTCTAACTTCAGTTTCTCTCTATATACGATGAGGGTGATAATATAACCATGTTAAAATCTTGTTTGGAGGATTAAATGAGATAAACCGTATTAATCCTGTATAGTGTAGAGTCTGGCACACAGTAAATATTCAATAAACTATATTGTTATTATGTACTCTAAAGTCCTAGTAATTAATAGCTTGATTAAGTTTTCTCTCAAATCTGCATTCTAAGAGACATAATTTTTTGCCTGCTAGAAATAGCCTCAGAGTGTGTCTACAGCAGAACTAGTTAAATATTGAAAAGAGTTAACTAGTTGCTTTCTCTAAATGCCACCAAAAACGAATTTGTCTTAATTATCTGAGTTAAATAATTGATTGTTTAGGTATAATGGCATCAGAATGTGCATAATACATAAATTTTCACCAAGAATTACTGCTAAGTAATATAAGTTGAATAAAGTCATGCCCATGAGGCATTTAGATAGGATTGCCACTTAACTCATAAAACAACCATTTTGACAGGCTTTAAGAGAATTTTTTTCTGACTTCATCAATTGATTCTGTAAGTTGATTAAATTGCATGGGATTTTGTGTATAGAAACAGCTTCAATCTCTTTTAGTTCTGCCTTGATTTCTTTTAAGTACCAAATATATGGACCCATACTTACTCTTCTTAAACTCCTGTTGTGAGGAATTTTCCAGTTTCAACAAAACATTAAGACATGACATGAAATGCACATTCAGTGTCTGCCTCACAAGCACTAACGTTAATACAATGCATTTTGCTTGGCAAATCAGCACCATCTTAATAGAGGCCTTGTTTTTTTTTTTTTTTTTTTTTTGAGATGGAGTTTCACTCATGTTACCCAGGCTGGAGTGCAATGGCGCGATCTCGGCTCACCGCAACCTCCGCCTCCTGGGTTCAGGCAATTCTCCTGCCTCAGCTTCCTGAGTAGCTGGGATTACAGGCACGCACCACCATGCCCAGCTAATTTTTTGTATTTTTAATAGAGACGGGGTTTCACCATGTTGACCAGGATGGTCTCGATCTCTTGACCTCGTGATCCACCCGCCTCGGCCTCCCAAAGTGCTGGGATTACAGGCTTGAGCCACCGCACCCGGCCAATAGAGGCCTTGTTACCGGTATTCTCCTATATAGTGATCTCTGCATTCCCATTTTCTCACATTTTGGTGGTAAAAAATACATTCCATTTTTCAGTGGGCTTCACTGACTATCTAGACAATAAGCACAAATTGTCTCAGCCTGTGTGCAAATATCTTACGCAGCAGTCAGGGCTACTCAGGGGGATGGCCCTTTTAGCACAGGAAGTAGCATTTCAGGTTTCTGAAAAGACCAAGGGCATATACCCAAGGTAGTGGCAGCACTTATTTATTTAGAATTTATACACTGATTTCTTTCAGAAGGCTTTGAGGTCGTTTATAAGTTGTGCATAATGTAAGAAAACAAAAATGACAAGGAACATTTAGGGCTTAAAACAGAATAAAAACCATTTCGTTAATGAGTACAGCTATGTTACTTCCAACTATGAAACTGTTCCTTACTTTTTTAATCAGTGAGGGGTTTTCTTGCTTTGTGCTCTTTAGCAAATTAGGCCTTAAATTGATTTTTTTCAGGCACTCTTTTTTGTTGGCAAGGTCACCGGTGGTCTCTGAGATTTTGTGCCTCCTGCCTCCCTACTGCCCAGGAAGGCTGCCCTCCTGCATTGTAGTTTCCTCCCAAACAGGGTTCTTGGGGACCCAGATGGCCCTCACTGAGTTACACAAATCAGCCCTTAGCTGCTCTGTGACAGCAAGTACAAATGGATATGATGTGAGTATGTGCTTCCCAGTAAATCATTCATTATCTGCATGATGTGTCTTTCCCTAGGCAATAGGTATGGTAGCATAGCTCCATCAAGTAAAGTGTGTCTGATAAATTTTGTGGACTGTTAGTGGAAATTTTCAGTGTTTTTCTTTCTAAATGCTTAGTTTATCTTGTCAACCAAAAGCATAGCACAAACGACTTTGCTAATATCTATGAAGCTCTAAGACCAAGCTCTTATTTTAAAGGTTTGGGAAAGTGATTTGTATTAAGTCTTTAGTCCTCCAAAGTGAAGAGTTAAAGTTTTCATAGTTTTGACTTTACTGGTTTTCTGCTGTAAAACCAGTAAAGCCATCTGCTATGGTACAGAGACATTTGCTGCAGGGATACATGTCTTAGCAAATTTTTTTCATCACTATCACATCAAGTCAGCATTTTTCGCATCTTTCAGTTCTGACAAACTGCTTCTGAATTGACAGCTGTCATCAAGATGCTTACATAGCAATTTAAGGTTAGTCTAATTGACAATGGTTAAATTTCCTACTTGCTCACTAAACTAAGAAATTGGGGGTGGTTTGTAGTTGGGAGCAAATGCCTTCTTATGTATAAATGAATTATGGAACACTGTAGTTTCTATGCCTCTTAATAGAACTAGATGTAGTATCTTATTTCTAAATGTATCAAATATTGAATTCATAGTAACTCTAGAGTTCATTTTTTATGGCATTATTGATAGGAAGGAGCCAATATATAGACTTTGCCATCTTTTGTTAGCACATGATATCTAATCTCATTCTAGTTAAACCTTGAATGCCCAAGAAAGCACTATCACAATATTACTGCTTAAAATAATTTTGTTTTACATTTTATTGTGTTTTTATTGAAACCTGTGTTTTTAAATTTAAAAACATGCACTCCACACGTATTAAGATGCTTCTTAAGATGTTTTAGAAACTGTGCATCCAACAAATTCACTGATTAACTAATGTTACCCTTTCTTTACATATGCAATTTTTCACAGAATATGGACATGCACTTTTCTAACCTACAAACATCCCAACTATGTGATGGTATAGGAACTTCTGATGCTATTTGTAGTCACTTAAGGTAGTAAAGAGGCTTATTTAGAGCTGATCACAAAATGAGTTTTCATAAAGTGAATCACATTTCTCATTTTATAACTTTATTATCTTTTTTATATGTGGATATCTCATCTCAGCTATATTAACACAGTGAACAACTTGTGGACAAGGTATGTGTATATCCTCCCCCAGAAAATCTGGTAACCCTTGAGAAATGTAGTGCATAAGAAATGTGGTGCATAAGTATTTGCTCTTTCACTCATTCCCTTGTGGTTAATTTCAGTGTAGGCATACTCGGGTACACATCTTAAGCCTGGCCAGCAAATAAGGCATAGGGTTTGGCCATTCTTATTATGTTCTTGGCATCAATACTCTAACATCATTATGCTTTCCCCTACAATGATTCATCTTTCTTATAAAACTGCACTTCTAGTCCCAAAGAGAGATTGAATGAGTGTAGATGGCCCAACCTACCCTTATAACTGGGAGACCAACTCAGATTGCATTGTTTGTACCTGCTGCTAGAAGTAAACAGCTTGTCAAGGAGAGTAAGGAATCATATTTTTGGAAAGGATAATTCTTATTAAATATTTTTTCCAGTTTGAACTTTCTTTCTGTGCTTATGTGGCAATTTTTGCTCCCTTGTACTATATCTTCTCATAGGATAGCTATCATTCCTATTCTTTACATTCATACAGTCCTCTAACTGCCCAATATTTGAAATATTTTAAGTTTAGGAGGGAAAATGGACAGATGAGTATATTCCTTCATCAAAACATGGTTTCCTATTTGAATATCCTCTCTATTCTCTGGATTTTAGATATCAACTCCAAAATTAGTTTTAACCATGTCTGTAACTATAAAAGCACAATAAAAAGTAAAACAAAATTATTTCCTAAACCATTTCAGATTAGTTATTTGAACTCATTATGTCACGGCACCATTTCTCTTTTATTTTCTTCATCTCTTTCATTATATGTATATATAACACACACACATATATACATAAATTATACTCCACTGCCATACTTACCTATTTTCTTGCATCTTCTTCTTGCTTTTAATAAGCCGTAAGCATTGCTTATGTTCTCTTATTCCAGTTCCTGTTTCAGGTAGCTGATTTACTTCTCTTTGTTTTCTGCAAAGGAGTTAGAAACAATTTGGCTCTTGCCTATTGTTTGTGTTGCCCTCAGTCATAGTTGTTCTAGATGTTGTTGACAAGGCAATGATAATCCCTATTAAATTCTACCCCTTACATCACCAAAAGCTATGTTATTGGCTAGACAAATAGGGCTGATTTGTATCTTTTCACTCATAATAGAAAGGCTTGATGACTTCTCCATGTATAAGGACTCATCAGCAAACACTATGAAAATCTGGAATAATATATTTCCTTGTGTGGTGTAAAAGTCACAGGAAAGTATTAAATTTGGCTTGGCTAGTGGGAGATTCTTCCTCATTTGTATCATGCAAATAAAACTCCATAACATTTTACAAATCACATATCCACCCTCTCTTTCCCTTCGGGATGGGGTTGGAGGGGTATGTTTTTAACAATGGTAGCATTCTTTTTGATACAAAGAAAGGCAGTTCAAAATAACACTGAAACAATTATACATTCATGCTTCTTCTTCTTTACAAGGCATCTGACAGGAAAAGTATCAATAATACACTAATCTCTATAGCAAATCATGAGATACAGGACATCTTGCAAAAGAATATAAAGTGACTTGAGGAGTATAAAGGTAATCTTGTAGTGCTTTTGAAAACTCTTTGAAAGCACTAAAACATCAATGGCCCAAGAGAGAAGGAAGACCTTTACAACATATTGCATATTATTATTCAATAAGGCAAATGCATTATTTGATACCTTCTTTGGGGTCAGTAGCAGTTGAAAGACCTGTGTTGCAAAATTATATTTAAAGGTCAACAGCTGTTTTATTACAGATGGAACCTACTCCTGAAGATGTTTAAACACTTCTTTAAAAAATAGAAATTGTGATTACTGTAGGGATGCTTGTCTATCCCTATAGAATTTTTAGGGCCTATTGGATAAGAAATACTTTAATAAGGATATTTGGCATTATTAACCATAGTAAAGCTTGATGTAAGAAATCATAAGGTGATTAAATGCATGACAATTGGCTTGAAATTCAACTTACTAGTAGGATATATTAGGACATAACTTTCCCCTGTAGATTTGAAGGAATATAATGCTAGAGAGCATTAAGTAGTGAGAATGCTTACTACTCATATGCCTTCTTACTGTCTCTCCCTAAGACCTCAAATATTTCGAGTCTCTAGACACACTACTTTTGGCCCTATTCAATGTATTACTAGATATGTACAAAATAATAGTATATTTAAGTTATTAAGTAACCCAGGCAAAGGGAGATTTTATACTGTGCATGTCAGAGGCTCAGTCCTCAAGGTATTAGGCAAGTTACATGAGTTAAGCACAATACAGATAGGGGCCAGAAGGCCTTTCAAAGAATGGACAGAATGCCAGAGGTCTACCTTCCAAGTGATAGGAGATTAGGAGGGCTGTCCAGAGGGGCACTAATGCTAATGAATTGGGTCTAGAGTGTTCACACTGTGTTTACATTAATGTGTCAAGGCTGCATCTATTAGGAATTTAAAAAATGAGTCTCTAAGTTAGAATTTCAAGGGTTTTCACTCCCTTTGTTGCATCTTTTAAGCTAACATTTATTGAGTACCTACTTTGAGCCAGGTACTCAGACAGGCTCTAGGGAATGCAGAAATTTATAAAATAGGGACCCTGCCTACCAGGAGCTCACAGTATTGTGGGGAAGACAATTAAGAAAACCTACAATTATAAAAGCATGCTGTGATAAAATTATTCAGTAAGGGCTAAGGGAGAGTAAAATGAATACCTGTATTATATGTAGGTATCAGTTATTGGTCATATGTAAGCAAAACCAAGAATGATCTTAGAAGGAGATGTCACTGAAGTTGAATCTTTAAAAATAAGGAGATTTGGACAGGTGGATGAGGAGGCAAGGAAGGCATTCAAATTAGCAGGAAAAACATGTACTAAGGCATTGAGGGAGGCAAATGTGGCTTCTTGAAAGAGCCATGTGTAGGCCAGTTTAGCTAAAAATGAGAGTGGAAGGGAAGAGATTGCAGAAGATGATGCTAGAAATTTAAACAAGGACCAGATCGTGAATGGCCTTTGTAGGCCATAGTAGAGACTGAATGTTATCCTGGAAACAGCAGGAAACTACTGAAGGATACTAAATAGAGAGTGACATAATCATATTTGCATTTTAGAAGAAAAGCATACTGGCAGCTGTGTAATAAGTACACAGCTGTGTGATAAGCAAGGGAGTTAAAGGAATACAGGAGAGGTACACAGAGAGGTACACCTAAGTCAGTTAATAACTGACAGGTTAAATAAGCCCTTACACCTGGCACTTGCATTTGTGAAATGCAGAGTTATTTACTTTGAACTCCTTATCTCTCCAGAATTTTGAATGCTTCTTACTTTAGAAGAGTTCAAGACATTTACTAGGATGTGATGGTTGAAGGACAGTGATTTCAGACGTAGCCATAGTTTATAGCTGCATAAAGTAGTTGGAGGGCTACTAAGATGAAGGCACAATTTTCCTACCATAATGAGAATGACATCAAGGAAGACATTGGCCTCCAACATGGCCCTTATGGCTCTTTCAGAGGTGGAATCCTGACTTTTCACATCACCAACAATGTCATTAGGGAAAACCAAGACTTTGACATTTGTCTTTGGGCCCTATCTACTCAGTACAAGTGTTTGAGATTTAACTTCTTTCATTCAAAGAATGAAAAAGGCCACAAAATCCAAACAACTTTTCAAGTTCCCTTTAAAATTGGTTTACAATTATATCAACATCAGGGCCTCTCCTAGGTTAAGCGATATTGTTCAATGATTTAGCTTGAGAAAGAACAGGGAGAACTTAATTTTTTATTTTCAGTTTCTCTTGAGTTACATTGGTAACACAGCTACATTAGTACTCACAGTTTCCTTTGGAAGTGAAATAAAAAATCAGCATTACCTGTTTTGAATTGTGATCTGGCAGCTGAGCACCTTGACATTGCAAGTCAAGCAGAGTTGCTTGAAAGTAAAGAAAAGTTACACTGATTTTGCACATTCTTTTTTTTTTTTTTCATTGCCTAATGCTGGCTGACCAAAATGTATTCAGCAGAGAGAGTTTGGAAATTGATTTTATTGAAATTGATAAGTAAAACATATATAAATTAGTAATTACAAAACATAAAATGTTTCTTATATGTTAGGCATCTTTATGCATGAGTCTGACATTGTCCCTAATGATGGTGCCGAATTGATTCTCCTATTAATATTTTGCAAGTTCAGCTCTTATTATTGGCACCCTCTGTGAGTGTCAACAGTTCACATGCAAAGAAATAACATATTAAGCTTATGTATACAAGCCAATGTTTTTATCAAGGAACTATAATGTTGCTGAAGACAAAGCTAGTCTGAAGAGTAAAGGAAAACTACTAATCGATCTTTGGTTGTGCAATATTATTTAAGGGGGAATATTTAACTTAAATTTTGCTTGTTATTAAGCTCAGAGTTTGGTTTTCAATTGTAATTTAATTGCATAACTTCTGGTATTTGGTTGCCTTTCATCTTGATGTTATATTCACTGAAGCTTTCAAAGAAATACAGATAGGACTTAAGTCTTCCCACCCCAAGTCAACATTTATTAAATTTTTATGTAATGCCAGGAACCATACTAACTACTTTCATGGAGAATATTTTATTGAATCCTCACTAAACAGACGTATGAGACAAGCATAATTTACATATAAATAATCCAAACTCCAGAATCATGAAATAGTATGTCCAAAATCTCACAGCTATTAAGTAATAGAGCCATGATCTAAGTAGGCTGAATGAGTCTAGAGACCTCACTTTTAACCACTATGCTATACTGTATTGCCGTTTGTTTTTAGCCAAAGCTGAGAATATCAGCTAAGAAGAGGATTATTACCATTATGAACAGGTATTCTAGCTTCAAAGCCAAATTTTTAGGTACATTAAAATGCTTAATCCCTTTCTACCCTGTGATCCAACTTCCACTTCTACGTAATCAACAAAAAGAAATGAAAAGAAAGAAAGATATGTTTACAGAAAGACTTGCTAATGAATGTTCATTGCTACTTTATTTATAATAGCTCCAAATTGGAAACAATTCAAATTTCTATCAACATGTGAATGGATTATATTCATATAATAGAAAAGCACTCAACAGTTAAAATAGGTGAGTTGCTGATCTATACAACATGGATGCATTTCACAGACTTAATGATGAGTGAAAGAACCAGGCACAGCCAAGTACATACTGTACGAACCCATTTATGTTAAAGTTAAGAATAGGAAAAACTAAATGCTGGTGAAAAAAATCGGAACAGTGATTACTTCCAGAGAGAAATCAATTGAAAAGGGTACAGAGTAACTTTCTGGGGTGATGGAAATATTTAACTTGATTGTGATGTGAGACACACAGGTTAATGCATTTGTAAAAACTCATTGAACTATATACTTAAGATTTGTCCATTTCATTCTTTGTAAATTATATCTCAATAAAAATATAAAATAAGACATGGATGAACCTGGAAACCATCATTCTCACCAAACTGACATAAGAGCAGAAGATCAAACACCGCATGTTCTCACTCATAGGCGGGTGTTGAACAATGAGAACACATGGACACAGGGAGGGGAGCACTACACACTGGGGTCTGTAGGGGGGAAATAGGGGAGGGACAGTGGGGGGTGGGGAATTGGGGAGAGATAGCATGGGGAGAAATGCCAAATATGGGTGATGGGGAGGAAGGCAGCAAATCACGCTGCCACGTGTGTACCTATGCAACAACCTTGCATGTCCTTCACATGTACCCCAATACCTAAAATGCAATAAAATAAATTTAAAAAAAAAAAAAGAATAAGGGCAAAGTTTAACCCTTAAAATAACTTTTACATAGTCCAAATGGGTAAAGCATATCTAGTTCATTATCAGGCCAAGAATCCAGATTTAAGGTCATCCACTCTGAGGAGGCTGGTATGAGGTTTTGAGGATGCACAATGGAGTTGATTGAATGTGCCTAGCCACATGGTTCTAAGAGTTTTGACCAAAAAGCCATGAGAACAAGATATCAGGGCCCAGACTGATCCCCAAGGAAATTACTGTGAGCTCCTTGAGGGAAGACCCAGAGTTTTTCATACACTAGGAAGTTTTGATACACTAGGAGACTTGCAAGAGTAAAGTGAGCAGCAGGATCCAGTCAGCTGGCTGTGATGACAGATGTACAGGACATGAGTATTTCAGACTCCAAATAGAAGAGGGCCACGGAAGCAAGCTGGGAGGCTCCAAAAATGCTATTGCCAATTTTCCGAAAGTACTCAAGGCTTTGGGCTTGAACAAAATGTTGGAATAAGTGCTTCTGTTTTCTCTGTCTAAAGCAACCTGTCCCAGCTATTCACATAGCTTGCTTCTTCACCTTCTCAGCGAGTCCTTCCTTGAATACTTTGTCTAAAATAATCATCCTTATCCTCATCGTCACACTCTGTCATCTTACCATGCTTTGTTCTTCTTCATAGCCCTTATAGTATGCTACATAGTTTTTTATCTGTTATTTATTTCTAGTTATTCTTTGTTTCTACATTTTTTTTTCTTTCTTACCTAGTTACTCTTTGGTGTATAGTATAAGCACCCCAAGAGCTAGGACTTTGTCTTTTTTTCTCACTATCCTCAGTACCTAGAAAAGTGACTGGCAGCTGTTTAATAAATTGCTATGAAAAGTAACATATTAGTAAGACTTACTGGCTGAAATAAAATGCTCCAGGTCTATCCCAGTGAGAGTAGAACCTGTCTCTTACATGGCATAAAAGTGTGATTACGTGTACCTAGAGTTACTATATTATACTCAGAAACATTGGTCTGTTTCATAAAATGCGCCCATTGTAACTAATAAAGCAGGCAATGATCAAGAAAATGCAAGTAAAGGCCTGGCTACCAGGCTGAATTGAGTTGCCTTTAGTTGTAGTTTCACCTGGGCTATGGAGTTCAAATAGTCTCAAGAGCAAAGGCACAGGCTCCAATTTATCTTTATGATAGAAAGTGCAGAAAGTGCTACTTTTTTATGTGTTGACGTCTGTCACAGCTAGTCTCCTTTCATTCTAAAAGAGATCAATCCTTCATGTGATAGAGGATTATCTTCTTTGCCACCCATAAGCTGGTTTTGATCCCTCTTAACTCTTTTCCTGAAAGGGTGTCACCATTTTACCATTTCTCTAGCAACCTGCAGTGTTCCAAACAAGGCATTATTTTAATTTAAATAGAGTCATACCTACCCAGCCACTCACATATGTGGCTATTTTAGTGGCTTGAACCTTTTTAGATTTTCCAAAATGAAATATGCAAATGTCAGATTCTTAATTTAGGATAGTAAAAGAAGGAAGTTAGGCTATCAGCATAATACTTAGTTTTATGCCTTTTTTTCCTTTATCAGAGTCATTCCTGAAACATAACAGGTTTAGTTTTCTTTCAAAGTGGGAACTTTAGTTTTCTCAATAAGGAAGTATATATTGAGGTTCAGGCCTACTGGCCTCAATGCCAGTGTGAGTCAGTTCATCTTACTTCAGTTCAGTAAACATATAATGAATTCTTGCTGCATGCTATACACTGTGCTAGATAAAACGATTAAAAAACAGATCAATGCAGCCTCTGCCCTCATGAGAATATTGTCCATAAGTATGTACCAAGTATTCGGAGGTATCATGAGTAATATAAATGAGGATATGCAGGGTACCATGGGTACAAACATCATGAAGAAAATAGTCTATAGGTTCAAGAAACACTTCCCTGCAGAGGCAGTAATTAAGCTGAGACTTGCAAGATAATTGGAAATTAGCCATGGACAGACTGAAAATGGTTATTATTTTTCACACTAAGTGAACACATCTTCTTTGATTCTAGCATACATGCTAGCATACAGTTATGCCAAAGCCCACTGGCTCTTTTTCATAAGTAGACAACAAAGAACTGGATGTAGAGAGAATATTATGCTTTGAATAAATTTATTCAATCATTTAACACATGGTTATTAAGTGCTTACTATGTGCCACTGTGGTAGGCCATAAGAATAGGTCAATGAACTTACATCGAATGGAAGGTGAGAGACAAGAGAATAATAAATAAGAAAATATTAGGTCCCAATAAAAATTAAAACTGAAGTAGAAAAGACTGGGGGTTTCCTTTTAATTAGGTAGGAGGTGACATTTATGCTGAGACATAAATTATAAGAAAAAGCCAGAAAAGTGAGTATTCGTGAACCAACACCCCAGGAAGATACAGCATCAAGGGTAAAAACCTAAGGAAGCAAAAATTTTTCAAGCTGGAAGGACAGATAGGCCACTATTATTGGAGCATAGTGGACAAGGGAAAAGAGTAGATAGAGATGAGGTAGCTAGGAGTCAGTTTATGTGTAATTTTGTGAACTTAGGGAAGTGTTTTGGACTTTATGCTAAGTGGGAAGAGAATGCCTTAGAACTTCACTGTCCAATATGGTAGCAACTACTCACATGTGGACATTGAGCATTTAATATGTGGCTAGTCCAAATTGACATGTACCAAAGATTTAGTATGGAATTCAGAATGTAAAATGTCTCACAAATAAGTTTTTAAGGACTACATATTAAAATGGCAATATTTTGGATATATTAGGATAAACAATATAGATTAGTATTGGGTTAAACAAAATTGCTTAATTTTACCTGCTTCTCTATACTTTAAAAGTGTGGGTATTAGAAAGTTTAAAGTTACATTAGAGGCTCATATTTGTGTTTTACATTACATGGTCTGTTGGATAACACTACCATATTAGGTTTCAAGCAAATAAGTGATATGATATTATTTCTGGTCTTTTGAAGATCACTGAGGCTGTTGTATAGAAAAACGACTAAAAGAGGCAATACTGGAAGCAGCAGAATTAAGAGATTTGGAATAGTTAGAAAAAGATAATGGTGGCTTGAGCTAAAGTGATAGCACTGGAGATAGTAGGAAATGGTACAGCTTATATTTATAGTAGGCAGAGTTGATTTTATTTTCTTATAGTTTGAATATAAGAGAATGATGACAAAAGTTTCCAAAGAAATAATGTCTTGGATTTTTAGCTTGAACAATTGTGCATGTGGTGGTATCATTTACTGAGATAAAAAAGAGAGGAGAGACAGTTTCTGATTGGGGGTAGAAATCAAGAGTTCTGTTTTGGAGATAATGAGTTTGAGATACTTGCTAGATATCCAAGGTAATGAGTCAAGTAATAAATTGAACATAAGACTCTGAATATGGGCAAGAAGTCAGACTGAAGATATAAATTTAGGATTCCTAAGTGTGTAGCTATAAACACCATCTGTGAGAAAAGACCATCACCCAGTGATAGTTTGTAGGGAAAAGAAGACGGCCAAGGACAGAGTCCTGGGGCATGATATCATAAAAAAGTTGAACAAAACAAAAAAGGAGAATCCAACAAAGGAGTTAGGGAACATCTGGTAAGTTAGAAGTTAAAAGGGAGTGGCAACAAAGAACACAAGTATAGGAAGTGTGAAGGAAGTGGTCAATGAACTTGTATGGTGTTGAGAAATCAAGTAAAGTGAAAACAGAGAATTTCTATTTAGAAACATAGAGGTGATTGGTGACCTTGGTGAAGTAGTGACAGAAGCCTCATTGGAGTGGAATGAGGGAGAGGATGTGAGTGAAGAAGTGTAGACAGTGAATGTGACAACTTTTTCAAGATTTGCCTTGACAGAAAGTAGAGAAATGGGGCAGTAGCAGGAAAAGAATATGGTAACCAGGGGAAATTTTCCTGTGTTTTTAAAATTTTTTTTTATTTTTTGATTAAAATAGAGGCTACATCAGGCTCAGTGGCCCATGCCTGTAATCTTAGCACTTTGCGAGGCTGAGGCAGGAGGATCGCTTGAGCCCAGGACTTTGAGACCAGCCTGGTTAACATAGTGAGACACTGTATTTATAAAAAGTGAAAAATCAGTCAGGCATAGTAGCACACACCTATAGTCCCAGCTATTCAGTAGCCTGAGGCAGGAGAATTGCTTGAGCCCAAGTGGTAGAGGCTGAGGTGAGCTATAATCGCACCACTGTACTTTAGTCTGGGTGACAGAGCGAGACCTCATCTCTTAAAAAGGGGTGGGGAAAATACTATAGTATTTTATTATTTTATTTATTTTCGAGAGAGGGTCTTGCCCTGACACCCAGGCTGGAGTGTAGTGGTGCAATCATAGCTCCTTATAACCCTGAACCTCTGGACTCAAGGGGTCTTCCCTCTTCAACCTCCCGAGTAGATGAGACTACAGGCATGTGGCACCATGCCTAGCTGACATTTATGTTTTGTAGACATACAGTGGGTCTCATTATGCGGTCCAGGCTGGCCTCAAACCTTTGGCTTCAAGTGATCCTTCTACCTCAGCCTCCCAAAACACTGGGATTAAAGGCATGAGGCACTGTGCCCAGTTTAGAGTATTTTAAATGCTGACAGAATGATCCCATAGGGAGGAGAATTGATTGCACAGGAGAGAAAGGATAATTGCAGGAGCGCCATCTTGAGAAATCTAGATGCAGCTCTTTAATTGGAACAGGAACACACCATCTATTGTAACAATAGAAGGCAGAGAGTGTGCCAAGAGATTATGTGTACATGGAGTGGGATAGTGTGGGGTAGGTGTGGGAGAACAGGACAGGGAGATGAGCTCTTGCAGCTGATTTGAAGGCAGGGGAGAAGGTGTGAAATAATTTTTCAAAGCACAGAAGTAAACATACTAGGGAAGTGTAGCAACATCCTAGGCAATGTTGTGTGCCATTTGAGATTTGTAGCCATGCATTTAAAGTGAGGCCAATCTGCACAGTTGTATGTTCTCCAAAATCTTCCTGGAACTTGAAGGAGAAACTAAAAGAAGTGGCTCCTAATAAATTCTATAGCTAAGATCATCAAAGGTTACTCATTTTTTATTTTATTTATGTTGCCTGATGTTCACATAGTCTGGTCTGCTAAACATCGACTTTTCCCGTATGCATGGGTGTTACAACAGAAAACTTTGTTTGCTTGCAGTCGCCTCCTTTTTCTACACAATGGTGTGTATACTGTGACTACATGAAAACCAGACATCCAAGTGGAGACTGAAAAAATTCCCCCAGCTTGCTTTAGTTCTAGTATAGATGCTGACCTATGTATGTGATAACACGCAATGATATTTTCCTGCTATGTACAATGCAAACATTTCATATCATTCCTGGTGTTTCCAATTTCTTACTCGGTCCTTTGCCATTTAATCTACTTCAACATTATTACCTCTCCCACTCATAACATTTCTCTTTTTTTTCTGCATAAGACTTTTCTAATTTCTATGCTGTTTCTCATTCTTTTAAGTATCTTTGTTCCTCTGTGGATCTTCTATCCTTCCTCAAGTTCTTTTCCCTCTTTCATTTCCTTCTTGAAGCCTTTATAGATTCACTCCCTAGAAAATCATATATGGTTATATTTTTATTGTGCTATTCCTTTTATATGGAATATGTTCTCTCAACAAGGTACTTATCAATATTTCTTGAAAGTTTTTTTTTGAGATTATTTTTTTGAGGTAGCCTAAGCTCCAGAGGAAGGACATCTGTTACTACAATGGAATTGTAATTAGAAGTCTACTTTCCATTTATAGCTCTAGATTTTTTTAAAAAATCCCTTGGGATTAGTGACTCAACAGAAAACAGAGAATCACTGGGGATTTGGGACACCATAAAGACAAGTACAAGCTGGAGATCTTTCATGGGTGGCACTGGGAGTTTGGGGCTTGTTTGCAATCTGCTAAGATGATATGGACCCTACCTGAGATTATGATGGGAGTCTAAAAGTACTGATTGTACTTTCATACTAATAGTTGGTATCAATAAGTACCAACTATTGTATTGTTGGTACCTTATTTTATTCATGTTCAAAAATGGTGTTATGATTCCTTCACTGACCTTGGCTTTTTTCTAAAGAAACACTCGTGTACTCAATGACTGCATTGACTGAAGTACAAAATAAAATAAATTTGAATTACTAAAGGTTTTAAAATAATTTCAGAAAGGTCTAATCTCTGACACTTTTTAAACATTCTAAATATTAAAGGTTACATTAAAATGGTGCCTATTGCTGAAAACATTACACTAGCCCTGATATGTTACATGAATTCCATAGAACTACAGGTTGGTTATAATTAAAATATAGTTATTGAAGACAATAATCTGTTTGTATTGAATTCCAGATATAATGAGAAGTCTGGCTTGCTGCCTCCCTGCCGTCAGCCTCCATGAATGGGGCATTTTAATCCCTAACATTGTTCCAACACCTGAAGATGAATCTGGTTCCTAATCAGAGGAAATATGAACAGAAAGGTCCATTGGAGTTCTTAGCCCTGCAGCAGGTCATCCTTCTTCTATTCTGCCTCTTGCTTTTTCCTTGTGACCAACTTCCTGCTTTGTACTGAAGTTTAAGCAACTGGGTTCCTACTTTTTGTTTACCACCACTTTCTTTCCTTACCTTGTGCCTGACACCCTCTGGCACTGCCAGCTAAACTTTTAGTACGAGGTTATACCATAATAGTTGGTACTACTGACCTATTAAGATGTCTTACGTTGCCTAATGTTGAATCTTCTTGATGCCAACTACCTGACTAGACTTCCTAATGTTGCCTCTGGTATGATCTGCACAGAATACCTGTAGTATTCAGAGAACTATATCTAGTCTCCAGGATTCTGAATATCTCCTCTCTGGTCTACTCTGCAGAGAGTAATTCTCTTTTGGCCCTTTGCTAATCAGTGTAATGATTTGCAAAGGAACTGAGTTCTTTCACTTCACTCAGTAGACAGTGAGCAAATCAAGATGAAAAAGCTAGCCTTCAGGAGGCTCGATCTGCTTTATCATTGTGGTCTGACTGTTTTGTCTCTATGTGAAGCTTTTCAAATAAACCATTCTAACCAGAAGAAAGAAGATGAAACAGTTCAAGCTCAAATCAAACAAATTCAAGAATAGTTAAATAACTGCTTTCTCAGGGAGGAAACCAAAGCAAAGGCAATAGGAGAGTGTTGATTCTTAGTAGAATAAACTTAATTAGTAAATTGGACATCTTTTAAAGTGAAGCTCTGTGACTCTAGTTCTAACCATGGGATCTTAATAGATGGATACACCAAGCAATGTCCTATTACATAGCAGGTAAACTCAGGGGAGAAAAAGCAGAAGCAATTCATTGGCTCAGGTTTGCATATCAAAAGAGTGAAAGACGATATGAAAAGTGAGCGTACTCCTGAAGTGAACAGAAATCAAAATCTAGTTAGGTTGATAATTGGGACCAAACTGAAAGCAAAGGGGGTAAAAATGAAAGTGATGAGTTACTGCAGAACGAATTTCGGAAGATTGCAGCAAGATCTGTGTGAAATTGAATGACTGCAAGCAGGAAATGGCACAGAATAGAAATGCAAAAGCATTAAAAGTCCTTCAATAGGGTCCAAAGGGTTCTGCCTGTCATCCACCAATAAAAATAATAGGAGATAAAGAGGCCTTCTATATCTGAACTGCTATATAAAAAAAAAAAGCATGGTAGGACAAAGGTAGATCTATTCAAGGAATAAAACATCAAGTTTACAGGGAGACAGGAAAATATCACAGAACAGGTTTGAGTGTAAAATAAAGATAAGCCTGACAAGGAGAGTGAAAAGAAGAGTTAGCATACACAGGATGCCTTGAAAGCCCATCCATTTCGTAATTTTGGTTTCTGAATGATAGTAGAAATGAACTACACTTAAATAGTACTTTTTGTGATCTGGATTGTGTTTTACATATTTTGAAATTTCTCCTTGATTTGGGGAATGAGGTCTTGGAATCCTTTTTGAAGTCATGAAGGAATTGAATGTTTTAAATCTTATAAACGATGATCCATGAACTCTCTGGGAAAGAAAACCTTAAACTTCATTTTCATAATGGTGGCGTTTTGCTTTTCTTTTTCTTTTTTTTGGCGGGGGGAGATGGAGTCTCATTGTTGTCAGCTCAGTCTGGAGTGCAATGATGCGATCTTGGCTCACTGTAAACTCTGCCTCCCAGGTTGCAGCAATTCTCCTACCTCAGCCTCCCAAGTAGCTGGGATTACAGGTGCGTGCTGCTATACCTGGCTAATTTTTGTATTTGTAGTAGAGGCGGGGTTTCACCATGTTGGACAGGTTTGTCTTGAACTCCTGACCTCAGGTGATCTGCCCACCTCAGCCTCGTAAAGTGCTGGGATTACAGGCATGAGCCACTGTGCCTGGTCAATGGTGGCATTTGCATTGTTTACATATAATACCTTCCTACCTAGAATGAACAATATCAGTAGCCATTATTTCAATCCCCCAATACACCCCACACACCAAAGTCATTATGTGTTAACCCTATAAGAAAAGGGCAATTTTTCTGAAGAGATTCTAAATTAAGGCCTTTTAAAATAGAGTATTCTTAAGGAGGAAAATGGCTTAAAGAAAATTGTTCTATGATGTTGTAGAAGATTCACAGTTTCAGGTGATCTAGTTCTGTAAACATCATCATAATATTATGTGATGTATAATTTTTTATCGAAATCCTGTGTGAGAATTCCAAGGTTTTACATGTCTCAGAGAGTTGTTAAGATTGACAAAGAAATGGGTTAACTGTTTAAGATAATGGTATTACTCTGGATGGGAGGATACAGTCAATGGGATTTCTAAATATTCCTTTTATTTTCACCATTGTGCTGGTATTCATATGTAATAGTTTTGCCTTTGCATCAGTGTTGAGGAGTAAAGCCACCCAGGATGTGCTTAAATTATATCCCTGCCCCTTTAGTCTCTCCCAAATATGCAATGCACAGCTGTTTTTATGATGCACACCATTCAGCGCATCATTTAATTTTTATTACTCTACATTACTATAAGTATACAGTAAAAATAAGAGTGAAATTTGATGTGACTTCTAAAATCAATGAGCCATAAAAGAATTGACAAAAATTTTGATTGAAATTTGGAATACTTCATTATCACCCTAAATACAGATGCTGAATTTCATCCTTGCTCCAGACGCTTCTTAAAATATCAAACATTTGAGATCTTTCATTTATACATTTGGTTTTACAGGTGAACACAGCAAAGTCTAGCAGTTTTTCATATAATATTTATGTTATATCCTCTCTCTCTCTCATGTGAATGTGCATGTTGCATGCCTTCCCCTCCCGAAACCAGAGGGTTATAGAAAGATAATTACTTTTTTTTTTAATCCTGGGTATATTTTTGCATAATTTTCTTGCCTATGTTTCAACTTTTTTGGAGCAAGTTTCTATTAGGGTTGTCAGTCTGTAATTGGGCCACTTAGAATGGGAGAGTCTTTTTTCTTCTGTATTACATCTTCCATGTGATTCTGCAACTCTCTGTCTCAGTTATCTGTCCATTCACGTTTGTTATTCATGTTATTTTTTCTCTGTATTTCTGTCTTCCCCATTCCCCTCCTCCAGGCCCTACACACTCAGATTCAAACTTGCAGAGGTCATTCCTACTCTCCTCCATGAGAAATAATAATTGATATTAAAATAGCTAATATTTATTTAGTGCTTGCTATGTGCCAGACGTCATTCTAAGAACTTTGCAGATACTATTTCATCGAATCCATGTAATTGGGTTTTCTTCAATTTTATTTCAAGAAGGTTATAGAAATGTAAGGTAACGAAAAGGGAAAAATCAGTCAGACATGTCACTCCTGAGATTTCTTTTTCCAAAGCTTGAAGAATCTTTATACATAAAAGACATTTATAGTTCCAGATCATCTATCCACCACCAGAAAGGGCAGCCCATTCACTGTGAATGTCTTGATATCCTGTTTTCAATACATACATCTCTGCTTCTTAGGCAGTTTTAATGCTCCAAGTCATCAGAAAAGGATAGTGACTTGATTTCAAATGATGAGTGACCAAGATAAGCAGCCTGAAGATTTGGTGAAAATAAAGTAAAATGCTTGGACAGGAAGAGATCAAAGCTGGCAGCTGTGTTTTGAAATCTTATTAAAAAAGGCTGACATCACTAACATGAAAGAAACTTCTTTATTTTTAAAAACTTTTACAATGTAAGAGTTAGACTTCTTTTTCAAAAAAAAATTCCCATCTTGAGTCATTACAATGTACAAAAAACATGCAGTTCATGAAATGAGAACAGGTTGAATTTGTGATAAAAATTGGTGTCTGGCTCTCCGAGTTCAGCAATATAATTTCATTTTTATTAGAATTCTACCTATTTTTAGCATTGAAAATTATGCTAAGAATGAAAATTTTTGAGGAGCATGTATCTTACAAGGTTAAGAAATATAATTTCATTTTTATCAAATTATGCCTCACGTTTAGTGTTTAAAATTCACCGAAGGATGAAAATGTTGAGGAGACCCTGAATCCTATTTCCACCCATAAGGATCTTGTGATACCTCGATACCAAGGTATTACTACAATTTGCCTTAAAATGGTGTTCACCATACCCCTCTTTTACATGTCAAGAAGTTTCATCTGTAGAATGTGAGATGATGTTATCTAAATTCAATTCACACCTTTGGTTCAAGTTTAAAATGTCCTCGCCCCTCAATGAGGTGGGGGAGGAAAACTGCTTTGTTTAATATTAGTGGAAAAATTTCATCTGTGAAATAGCTTCAGACTGTGAAATTAAATGCCCCATGTATGTTCTATGCTCACGCCTTCAGCCTTCCTCCTTCTACCCCAATCTACCCTGTCTCTGGATTCTTTTAAGAAAGTGTTTTAATACCATGTTGCACAGAGAGTGAATCACAAAATCTGGGCATGAAGGATTATTTCTATGACTTTGGGGAAATCTGTTCCCTCTAAGTATTGTGTCTCCAATTAAATTGTAAGTTTAATGAGGAAAGGAACAAAGATTTTACCTTCCTGTAGCCTCCTACAATGTCTCACATAGGGTAGTGCTTAATAAAGATTTAATGATGTTGATCTGAAATAACCAGTTTAGTTGGTCAGTAACAACCCCGACTACTTGATAACTCGGTTGTCTATAAACATAGATATGCCTGTGTACCATGGACTAACAACATGCACATCACCTGGGAGCTCATAAATGCAGAATCTCAGACCCCACCCCAGACTTACTTTATCACAATGTGCATTTGAATAGGATCTCCCTGTGATTTCTATGTACATTAATGTCAGCGAAGCACTGCTCCATTGCATTAAGGATTACACTTTACTACCATGAACACTTCTTTCTTTCACTTATAGTTCTTCTTGTATGTATCTCTTTCCCCCTCTTCTGCTTATATTATAGGCCTACTAGTTTCCTTTACTTTTTTAGTTCACCATATAGTTCCAAGTTTTGTGAAGTCTAGTCCTCACAAAAATTCTTGGAACTCTTCATAAAGAATAATCAATATTGGCTGGGCACAGTGGCGCACGCCAGTAATCCCAGCACTTTGGGAGGCTGAGGTGGGCAGGTCATGGGGTCAGGAGACTGAGACCATCCTGGCTAAAATGGTGAAACCCTGTCTCAACTGAAAATACAAAAAATTAGCCGGGTATGGTGGCACGTGCCTGTACTTCCAGCTACTCAGGAGGCTGAGGCAGGAAAGTCGCTTGGAGCCAGGAGGCAGAGGTTACAGTGAGCTGAGATCATGCGCCACTGCACTCTAGCCTAGGCTAGAGAGGAGACTCTGTCTCAAAAAAAAAAAAAAAATCTAGTCATTTCTACTTTCTCAGCTAGTTTTGGTAAAACTATACAAATTTAAATGACAGGGGAGAATTTTTAACCTTCTCAGCCTTGTGTTCCCTAAGAAAATGTTACCTGTAGTTTTGTTCAGAAATCATAGATTACAATATTATTCTTTTAAAGTAATGAGCAGGATTTTGGTAGGGAAATGAACTCTCCAAAAGTAATAATTTCTGTTTCTCATAGCTATGGAATCTTACATTTTGTATAGATAAGGGGCAAGGCAAGTAAATGAAATTCATTCTGTGATTTCAGACACAGGGGATTTTTATCTTTACCTAATGTAGGTTTTTGCTATGTTTTGTCTCTCTAAAAGCTATGGTGCTTCAAAATTTAATGAGATAATATGATGCATTATCATGATTTGTGAATGCAATTATCAGCTGTGATTAATCCTGCTAATTCTGAGAAAGTCATATTGGGTGTTTTTTTTCCCCTCCTAGTGGGTATTTGTGTCACTCTTACTTTATGAACTTTGACCAGAACTACTGCAGAAAGGGGGAAAGCAAATAGGATGTATGGAATAAGGCTTTTTATGACTGGTTTTATGTAGACATTTATGAGTGACTAGGAGGAAATATCTCACAAGTATTCACTTCACCTGGAGAGAAAACAATGTAAATATTAGTATACAGCTATAATATACATTACTAACAACTTGTAGAAGAGAAAATAATACTGGATATTTATTGCTCAGTTAAAACATATGTTTGATTAATTTGAAGCAACATCAGCTCCTTGTATGTAACTTTCTCAGGATACTCATGTAGGCATCAGGTTTCAAGGAAGATGTAGATGACTAGCCCTAGAATTCTGAGCTCTACTGAATAAATCAAAGGGTAAGTCTCAGGCAATTACTCTTAAATGCAGTCTCAATACTGATACTGCATTTAAGAGTAAGTTTTTATCCCACAAGATTACAAATGAGTTCATCAATTATTGGGCACTTAAGCTCAGCTGGAATTCTAAGAACTACAGTTTTCAAGCATGAACCAAGAACGCGCTGAGACATCTTTCTACCACCATAATCTCTACCACCACATAGGTAGGATAACTATACTCCTTGTTAGAACCTTTAAGGCTTGGGATGAGTGGTTTAGAATTAGGACCTAAAATTATTAACTTTCAATCTACCCATGGTTTTAACTCTTCCTTGGTCAATTGTGAGAACCATCATTGCAATTATAGTCCCTTCTCAAGGGGCTGGCAGCTGCCTTTCTTATTCTCCACATGTGATTTACTTTTATAACTGCATTTCATGCCTGCCAACAACTTATATCCCCAATTCTTCCATTAGTGAAAGTCTTCGTTAGGTGCTGAAGCAGATACAAAGGTAAGTGAGGGGGATAATGAAACGGAAAGAAATGAAGTTTCTTGTCTTTGATTGCAAAATATAATGACAGTGCTATAACTAATGAGAGGTGCTCAGTTATTTGTTGAACAAACAGTTCTTCAGACATGCGGGAGATCAAAAATAATAGCTCTTCATCAGAAACAACTTTGGAATGCTGATATATAGTCCTACATCCTTATTTTATAGATGTGGAAACTATGGCCCAAACCATGTGATTTGTCCAGAACTAAACTAAACCTAGGTCATCTGATACAAGCCAGTGCTGTTTTTCCAGTATAATATCGTAATAAAATTCCATAGGCCAGCTATATCTACAACTATTTGGCTCAGTCTCAAAGTATAACTTCTTTGTTTCTGCTGAAGAAGGAAATTCCATGCTAATTTAAATCCTAGTGACATAAATAGGATTTAGGATTTAAATTGGATGGCAGCAGGGCCTGACAATCCTTAAGCCTTCTTCCAGTGCTAAGATTCTAGACCTAAAATTCATCAGTGTCAAAAGTAAAAATAATTCATGTTAAGCACAGTGCCATACACGCTAGAGCTCCACTCCTACCTTTTAAGGAAAATTGAACATTCAATTACTAAAAAATCATGTTTTCTTTGAAATGTACGTTTTAATAAGGGCAATTCTGTGAGAGTCACTGTGGGAAAGTGAACTGATAATGTAGATATACTACAAAGACCTAGTGGGGAGATCAGAAATGATCCAGAAACTTGGAACAAGTGAGAAGAGAAATGCCAAGAAGAGAAAAGTCTATGGTAAGGAACTACGAAAGAAAAGTAGAAAACTTCAGAATTGTTTTAGCACTATAAACACTATACCTTGACCTGGACTTGGTTACTTAGTAATGGTAAAATAAATAATAGGGGCAATACTATCTGTCTTAGTCTGTTTTCATCTGCTATAACAAAATACTACAGATTGAGTAACTTATAAAGAAAAGAAGTTTATTTTGGTTCACCGTTTTGGAGGCTGGGAAATCCAAGAGCATAATGCTGGCATCTGGTGAGGGTCATTCTATGGCAGAAGGTGGAAGGGTAAGAGGATGAAAGCACATAAGACAGAGGAAAAGGGAGTAAAACTTCTGTGCTAACTACACCCACTCCCACAATAATGGTGTTAATTCATTCATGAGGATGATGAAGATGGAACCCTTATGCTCCAGTCACCTCCCATGTCTTAACACTACCATAATGGCAACCCAGTTTTAACATGAGTTTTGAAGGGAACATTCAAACCATAACACAACTCTTTCAGTGACAAGTATACTTTCTAATCAAAGAGAGAAACATTTTTTTCTGTTTCATACACCATAGAGTGTTATTTTTCAATGTATATGTTATTATAGAGTTTTTCCTTGTATATCAAACCACCATGCCTTTTTAGATAGTTTTCTTTAGCTCTGGAGGTTCTCTATACTCAACTAGCTATATTATCTCTCCTGGACCTTCCCACCTCTAATATGTAATGTATGTTTATAAGATAGTTGTAGATGGGGCTGTGCATTCCAGTCTGTGCTCATCAAATAAAGGAATACTAAGTGGACTAAATAGAGTTTGAAAATCTAATCTTGATGTAGTGAACACCATTCTCATGCAGAATTATGTTGTTTATATGTGCAAGAGGTAACCCACATATGGTACAATTTCTAGCATCAGGAAGGCTCACACATTTCCTCTCCTTCACTCATATGTCTTTCACCTACAATTACACTATCTAAAAGTTATTCTCTTAATTTACTAAGCCTTAGTCTCTAGTACACTGCCTCCACCCCCACCCCCACCACACACACATATCACTCATCAAGTTGTCACTGATCATTTTAATAAGGGCAATTCTGTGAGAGTCACTGTGGGAAAGTGAACTGATAATGCAGATAGATAAAAACCTAGTGGTGAGATCAGAAATTATACAGAAACCTGGAACAAGTGAGAAGAGAATGAAATGTGAATGAAGCGTCTGAGCCCATATTATAACAGGCTATATAAAACACTGTTACTTGCCTGGCCTGTAGGCAAGTAACTGTATATAAGACAAGTAAATAAACAATGTTGATCCCATTCTTTGGGTTTGGGAAGTGAAAGCTGGTGCCATACTACTAGATGGTGCAGTGGACTCAGAAGAAGCAGAGGCATTGTCGTAGGCTTTCAAAGCTGGAAGGGACCTTCAGCAGATGCAGTCATGACTAAAAGAGAAAAAGAAACTTGTCCAAAATTACAAAAAGAGAGTAGCAGCATTCCGACTAATGATAAGTATTTGTTATTGTTTGGCTTATTGTCAATTAGAGAAGTAATGTGATAAAATAGTGTTTTTGTCTCTCTGTAATACTGTTTCGTTATGTGTAACTTTCTAACACTGTGCTTTTAATGGAGTATTTTTCTCTCAGTATGTGTGACTTCTTACTATTTTTTGCAGAAATCTCTGCCTACTACCTTAAAGAAACTTATCTTTGAGATCCACAGACTCTCTAGAAAATAATCTGTGCATAATGTTTTTTTAAGCTAATATTTTATTTTTAAAATTTACTGTATAATATTTAGTCATTTACCTTGTGTCTTTAAGGGTTTCATATTTTGCAAAACGATTTTTGTCATCTTTTATGTACAGTTTTGTTTTTGTTTTTAGTTGAACTGTTTTAAAGGCAGGTAGGTCTCAACAGTAAATAGAGAATTGCATATTTAAGTGGCTCCCCTGAAAGTTAGGGTACATTCTATTAACCCAGAAATGCCAATCTGACATAGTGCAAATAGAGGTTTTTCCCAAAATAGCGCTTGGTAACTTGGCAGTGTGCACATTTCCTTCTGTTTTATTACCTACTGTGGTGCAAGGGTTTTACTCATGCCTGTTATGGTGGTAACAGAATATAATTTTTTAAAAGATACAGTTTTGCTTTTTATCATCATTTGTTTCTCTTCTACAAGACTTTAAGTTTGCTAGTTAGAGCCAGGAGGGAACTATCTGCTTCTTTTAATGTTTATATTGGAAGGTTTAACAGAAAAAAGAGAATGTCACTGTGGTAATTGGCCATTTCCACCCCTTAATAGCATTCCAGAGCAAAGTTTCTTTAGATAGTAATGCTAAGCAAAATGCATTTGTGCAGCTTCATCTTTGATTCACCCATTCTTAACACCATGATGAATGTTTTTGAGAGTCTTTGCCAAATAAGCTTGCCAAAGGCTCTAGCCCTGCTGCTTGGTATTTGTTGCATGGACTGGCCCTGAGGAAAGGTGAGCTAAAAAGAAATTAGGCAAAATAATTAGATAATTATAGAATACTAGAAAATTTAGAATTAAAAAAGTGTTATGGTGTTGGATAAGTCCCAGCTTCAAAGCAATTTCTGACCATAGCAATTTAAATTGTTTCTTAAAAAATATTTCAATTTATTTACAACTCCATGGTAGAAGCTATAGGAAGTAGGGAGGCTCTGAGGATAAATTATTCTCCTGCTGAGGGATGTTGGCATGGGATGGTTGGAGAGGGGGCAATATTGAGAACTTGATAGTAAGACCTTGAATGGGAGTTGGGGTAACAATTTGCTTGAAACTTAAGGCATTTGGTTAATCGTGGACTTGACTCCATATCCTGACTCTATCCTTTACTAGTTGTATGACCTTGAGCAATATACTTAATTTCTATGAGCCTGCTTCCTCATATGTAAAGGTGGTAACAACAATTCAATTATGTATATATATTTATAATTATATATATATATATAATTATATATAATCAATTAGTGAAGTACCTGATAATATATATTATATATATATTATATATCAGTGATAATTAGCAAATTACATGTATAAATATATGTACAATCACTTAGTGAAGTACCTGCTATGTATTAAATGTTCAATAAATTGAAAATGGCATTAATATTTAATTCTCAATATTATGATTCCCCCAGGTTCCTCCTTTCATTAAAATATCTCTAAAAAGTGTCATTTCAGCTGTTCTTCTTGCTTTTTAATTGCTTTTTTAAAAACCAAATTTATTGAGGGATAACTTATATACCATAAAACCACCCATTTTAATTGTATAATTAAATGATTTTTAGTAAATTTGCCAAGTTTTTCAACTATCACCATAATCCAGTTAGAGCATTTTAATCAGTACTAGCCCTTGGCATCTACTCTCTACTTTCAGGCTCTACGGACTTGCATATTCTGGTCAATTCATGTAAATCGAATCAAATAATGTTTGGCTTCTCTCACTTATCAAGATGTTACAAAGGTTCATCCATGTTGTAGTGTGAATCAGTACTTCATTCCTTTTTATGGTTGAATAATATTCCATTGTGTAGATATACCATATATTTTTTAATCCATTTATCAGTTGATGAGCATGTAGCATGTGGGTTTGTTTCCATTTTTTGGCTAATGCTGCTACTTTGAACATTTGTGTGCAAGTCTTTGTGTGGGTATACATGTTCTTATATCTTGGGTATATACCTAGGAGTGGAATTGTGATGGTATTATTATTAATATCAATAGTGGTACTTACTGTTTCATCATTCACCTGACAACTAGTCAGGTGCATTGATTCCTATGACAAAACAAAGTAAGTAACTTCAGATGCCCCTTAAAGAAGCATTCCTCAAAACAACAGCAAAAAAAGCAGTTAGCTCTTAAAAAAAATTAAAAAATTCCTACAGGAACCATGTTTAATTATAGGATAGATTATTTAAAGATGTTTTTTCCACCTCACTTTTGGGAGAATTCAAAAGATAATGTTTTGGTTTACAAACATCTCAAGTTTTGTCTTGTCTACACTTTTGTAAGATAACCATCTGAATGTCAATAGGACATATGATGCCTCAGAAAGGCAAAGATTTACCAGTGATTAGTACAGGGTATAAATAATGGTGCCTGAATCTGTGCATCAAAGCAAGGAAGATTGATCTTATCACATTCCTACCTTTTTTTCCCTGGGATGCACAAATCAGTCCTTAACAGAAGAGGGGGAGAGGATGAATGCTTTCATGCCTGTCAGTGGAATGAAATACAATTCAATGGCAAGGAAGGATATACAGTGGTTCATGCACAGTTAAGGCATCAGGGTTTTCTAGGTTTTCAGATAAAGGACAATATTCAGATGGCCTTTAAGCAATAATTGAGTTCCTGAAAATTAATGCAGATATTATGGGCCTATTATTAATGTGTATTTTAGTAGCAACTGGGTGCTAGTTTGTAGAAATAGTCCTTAAAGCACAGGTAAGGCTTTCTCTCTCTCTCTGTCTCTGTCTCTCTCTTTGTCTCTGTCTCTCTCTTTGTCTCTGTCTCTCTCTTTGTCTCTGTGTCTCTGTCTCTCTGTGTCTCTTTGTCTCTCTNACACACACACGCAGAGAGAGAGAGAGAGAGAGAGAAAATGCAAAATTATCAAGTTCTAGTTTATGTTACAATAAAATTTCAAGAAAGAATAAGTTAAGTTGCAGCACTCAGGTAAATTGGTCAATGAAATCAGATTTTTTTCCATTTTCTTTTATTGTAGTTTCTCTGCTTTATAATCATTTCCCTATCCACATCTTTTATAAAAAGTAAATGAGTTATTCTGATTTGATCTCTGGTGGTAAAACTCTTTTATCAGTGTGCCAAGTGAAAAGGATTTAATAAGGTTAGGTGACCATGGAGCAGTGTTTCTCAAAGTATGGTCAGGGAACTTCCCTCATCCAGATATTTATTTTGATCAGGCCTTCTAGGTGATTGTGATGCAAACCGGTTTGGGAACACTGGAGTAGAGTCTTAATATTGTTATATTTGCTTTACCTCCATCTGTTTGTTAAATGTAACAGGTGGGAAGTAATCCAATGGAATATTGTAAGCTGTAATTAAAGAAAAGAGAATACAGTGCATGTGTGAGAGGTCCTGTGGCTTCTATCAGATCCTTGGACAACTCTGTGACCCTAGAAAAGATTAAAAACTACTGTTATTAGAAACCGTGAGTGAGATCTCTGGCTTGAGCCCATTCCTTTTGTGCTTCTAGCTATGCCAGCAGAACAGCAGTATCAGAGTTGCATCCTCAGGGCTGATTGTCATGATGGAAGGGAGCAGATGTCATGATACTGTTCCCCAAGTACTAGAGAGGGTTGCAGAGGAACCACATTGAAAGAAGTAGAGATACTCTCTTTCTCCCTCATAAGGTCTTCATACTTCCTGCCCACAAAGACAGGAGTATCTTGTCACCAGGATCCTAGAATAGAAACATCCTAGATTGTAGAGGCTCAGAGAGTTTTAGTCCTTGCTTGTTTGTATGGGTGAGGAAACTAGAGAGGCTTCTGGAGAGTAGTGCTCTAGCCCTTTATCCTGAAAATTCTCCTTCTCTATGAAGAAATCATCTACTTTTTAAATTTTCTTCCCTTGAATACCTAATTTTTTGCCCTTCTGGCTACTGAAAATCCTTTTTATTATTCAAAACCTAGATCTAGCCTTATCTCCTCCACAGATTTTTTTTTAGGACGACTCTTCTTCCACATTGATCTCTTTCTTCTATTATGTCTTATAGCGAATAATCAGTGTCTCAGTATATGTTGCCTTATGTAAAAAGTGTTACATGTATTTGTTTTATTTCCACAATTGGCCCATAAGCTACTAGTAAACAGGCCATAACTGCCTCGACTCCTTTAATATGACTCAACAAATCTATAGCATTATAAGCACCAGGCACAATAGTGAGTATTCAGTGACTTGAACTGAAGTATCTAGAATGTGGATGGCTTATTCTTTCTTTTTTATATCTTGCATGTAAGTGGAGAGACAAGTAAAATAAATGATAAAGGAAGATTTCTTAGGGTTTTTTAGCCCTTGATGTTATAAAAACATTTTTCCACAGGGAACATGGCTTCACTTTATTTTTTATTGTTACATAATATTTGTACATATTTGTGGAGTACATGTGATATTTTGTGACATGCATAGAATGTATAATGATTATAATTTTCTTCTTAAAACTATATATTTTCCAAGCTAAGTTTCTCTAAGGACTCTAGGAAAAATGCCTGTGGAAAAATAGGACACTTATAACAGAAGAAACCATTTTTATTAAGTGAAAATTAACTGTAGCTTTAATAAATTTGAACTCAAGAGATTAAAAAAATAACTATGCAAGTAAGTTTTTGTTATAAGGGGAAAGGGTGATTGTTCCTCAAATGAAAATTATTGATCACTTGGATCACACTTTTAAGTTTCTGAATTGTTCTTTGAGAGAGAATAGCTTTTAAAAACATCAAAAACTCTAGATCTAAAGAACCTAAGGACACAAAAGCTTTCAGTGTACAATTAAAATATTACTGAAAAATAGAGAAGAATGCAAATGGGTGTCATAATAGAGTGTAATAAAGAGTAACATAATAGAGGGTAGAGCGGGAGTAAGAGCTGAATATGAGCAAAATAGAACTAGTAGGGGAGAGGCCATAGGGGAGTAGAAACATGTCTAGCAATAAAAATAGAAAAACATAAAATAAGAAAACAAAGGTAAGAAGAAGACTTTATGGTAGGAAGTTTGGAAAAAAAGTGATTAAGAGCAAAAACATGGCTGACACCAGTGCATTTCACATGTTCCAGCAAATAGTGGTTACTCAGGACTGCAACTAACAAAGCTGATTCTCATCTGTTCTTAGGCAAGCTACTGAATTCAACACAAAGCGTTACTAAGAGAAGCCTCTTGGTCAAAAGTAGCTCCTCCCACCATGTGTGCCTGAAATTCCCACAATTTGACTCTTTCTTTGAGTTAAGGCTTTGTATTTTCAGAAGTCATCTCTTAAAGGGCAATTTAAATAGATGGGAAGGGTTAAAATACATAGAGCTTTAATATCTGCTGTAAACTCTTCATAGATTCATCTTTCAAAACACTTTTAAATGTGCCCACCACTCAAGAGGAGCAAAGTACTGCATGATCTGACCTATCCAACCTCATCTCTTCCTAATCCCTACCTTCTTGGTTATTACATTCTAGCCATGAATGAACACATGATGTTTATTTGCTATCCTGTGCCTTTTTATATGCATTCTTTCTGTTGAGTATGCCCTCTGCCTACCTTTCTACCAGCCTTAGCTCAAAAAGTATCTCCTCTGTGAAGCCTCATTTCAGCTGCCTTCTCTTGTACTTCCATAGCAATTTTGATATGTCTTACTTTGAGCAATATTGTTGATGTATTATAAATGGTGGTTTCAGTATCTATGTTCCTCTCACAGTTTCATATCCATAAACCAAACTATGCTTATTCCATAATCACACATATCACATGGTAAGGCAGTACTATGCTAAATGTAGTATAACCTCTCTGAACCTTAGTTTTGTCATTTAAAAACCAACAACAACTAATAGTATTATTAAGAGAGTAAAATAAAATCATGCATGTGAAATTACCTTAGTTCATTCATGTGTTTCAAGCCTAACTCTATGGAAAAATATGAAAAAAAGGAGTTAAGAAAATTTTTTTTTTTTCTTTTCTTTTCTTTTTTTTTTTTTTTTTGAGACGGAGTTTCGCTCTTGTTACCCAGGTTGGGTTCCTTCACTAACTCACTTTTCATTCCCAGCAAGTTACTGAAGCCCCTTGTTTTTTCTCTTTACAACACGTACTGTCACGATATTCATCTCTAACATTCCCTATGTAACTATTGAGTTTAAACAGAGAGGGAGTAACCTAAAAGGAGACTGGAGCTTCTTAGAGTGAGATGGCTAAAAAATAGCAGGTGTTGCTATGGCTCTCTGAGAAATAGCCATATTAGAATCATCTTAATCACAATTGTTACCATTTCTTGAGGGCTTACTTATAATGTGTTCAGGCACTAGGCCAAGTAGTTTATTTATGGTTCTCTATTTTTAGTCAATTATAATCCAAGGCTTGTTGGTCACTGGGCAGACATGCAATGGGAGTATTCAAGTATGGAATTCAGTAGCCTGAGAGAAAATGGCTCTATTCTTTAGTAGCATGTTTTGCTTTCTTGTAGGATATGTATTTTTTCTTTTCTTCCTTTGTTTACAGAAATCTGAAGAAAACTATACCTTCAACTACTGTGTCAAGGCTTATATCATGTCTAGAAGCTAGTCCATGGAAAAAGCTATAAAAATTAAAACCCTAGCTCTATAAAAAATAGCCATAAATGCCTTCTTACTGGAATGAGGTTACCAAGGTATAATTAGTAATAACACATCTATTAGCAATTAGGAAGTCAGTAGAATCGAGACATGAACAAAAGACCATCTGTTATGAGAGAAATATCCAGCCCTCATAATCAGTGGGTGATAGATGCTCTGTTCTTAAAATATAATAGTTAAAGAATAACAAAGGAATGTCTTATTGCTTGTTAAAAATACTCTTAGGAATTCCCCCAAAAGAGCTACACTGTAATAGTAAAAGTTCTGGTTTTTAAAAATTGAGCTAGAAATAAATCTGACAACAATTTTTCTCTAACCTTATCCTGATGTTAAGGGACTCCCTCAAAAGTAATTATGGAACTCAAGTGTTCATTTTTAACTACAGTGATTTCTGGTTATGAATAAAATAAACTTTGAATTTAAAATCTCTCTAACTCATATATAGAATTCACATAAAGGATATTTGGTTTGCCTCCTGAATATAGGAATCATAGGAGACCCTGGAGAGGAGAGGAAAGTTCCCAGGTTTTGGAGCGAAAGAAACATGAAATTAAAGTTCTGTCTTACCCATCTCATGTGCATTATGTGCAATGTGTGGCCTAGGAAGTGATTGTGTTTTCATTGTTGTTGTTGTTTTTAGTTAGGGTTTCCCTGTTACTGAGGCTGAAGTGTAGTGGCTCAAACTCTTGTGCTCAGGTGTTTCTTCTGCCTCAACTTCCTGAGTAGCTACAACTGCAAGTATGTGCCACCATAGCCAGCTATTTTTAAAATTTTTTTATAGAGATGGGGGGGATGTCTCACTATGTTTCCCAGGCTGGTCTTGAACTCCTGGCCTCAAAAGATCCTCCCATCTCTGCCTCCAAAAGTGCTAGGATTATAGGTGTGTACCATTGGGCCTGGTCTGGGCAGCTTCTTAGCCTTATTAAAACTTATTTTCCTTCTCTGTAAAATGAAAGTAATAATAGTTTCTAGCTCATAGTGTTATTGTAAAGCAGTCAAGCATTTAGCAGCTTCTGCTGCTGTTGTTGTGACAGACAGAATTCTGGACATAATTGACCAGAGATTTACACTTAATGACAGTCCGATGTCTTTATCTAATGGAGGCAGATTGGTCTAGCATCTATAATGTGAGGATTCATAATATTAGTACTTACTACATGAGGCTGTGAGAATGCAAGTTGATTATACATATAAAACCTGCATAGTACCTGACATGTGGTAGTAAGGACTCAATGAATGTTAGAAACTTGTTATTTTTCAGCACAGTGTCTGGCATCTCGACTCTCAATATGTGTTAGCTCCTACTGTCACCTCTGGGAATCTAGTAGTTATCAGGTGACAGAGATGCCCCACCATTAGCTAGTGTTTTGGGAAACCCCACACTACTGGTGGACTTGAACAGTAACCCAGCAAGGTGGGCAGAGGAAAGGAAAAAGAAATGACACCTCTTATATAATGCAGATTAGATAAGGAAGATGAGGACTTTATGCTAAATTAGGTGACTAGGCATACATTTAAAGATATTCCATCCCTGCTTTAGCATATCCATTTATTTTCACATAATTTATCATGGTTATTGGAACAGTGTCAGCAGGTTTCTAAGACAAAGCCACACTGCAAAATCAGTTGGCTTCTGCTTTCTCTTCAGTTCTAATCTGATTACCAGATCTAACTTAAGGAGATAGACTTAAATTATTTCCAGAGAATCCATGTAAACATTCCAGAAATCTCTTGAGATGTACTCAAGTCAAAGTTCTGATTTGCATTCAATTGTAATGCAAAGTCAGGGTCTCCAACACAAATGTCATTTCATTCCTTTAATGCTTACTCTTTCAATAAGACCATGGATATTAATTCTAGGGTGCTGTGGCTCTAGGGCCATTTGAAGGGCTGTGTGGGTCAGGGAAAATTATACTGAGGAATTGTCCTTCATATTTTTATCTCCAGAAAATCAGGTTAAAAGAAGAACCAAAAGCTGTCAGTGAGATGGAGGGGAAAGCCCATTCTTAGGTATGCTGCTCAAAGTTTATGGGTGGCTGTAGGGGCTTATATGCATATATGCTAGCTCAGGAACTATGGACCTCTCTGCTGTTTGCCTCCCTGGGATGCTGCCCAGTCCATCAGCAGTGCGGTTATTCCCAAAACACCAGCCAGCACTGAGGGCATCTCTGCCCCAAGTAATTATTTAGTGTACAGAGGAATTCTCAGGAGATTGATTGTTTCAGGAGACTCAGATATCTATGATGTTAACCCATTTTCATGTGCCATAACTACACCTACTCTATTAAGTTTACTTGTTTGTTAAGTGTTTTTGATTATTAGTAGGATTGGACTGCCCAAAACAATACATGGTATTTGCCTATGATAAGCTAACTTGAGCCTTCTTATTTCTTCCCTTTCTGCCTTCCTTACTTTTTACTCCATTTATTCAAATTGTTAATAATATTTGAGCATATACTTACCATATGACAGAAAGGCAGAGGATAGAGCTGGAGATACATGATAGCAATCAATGCATGCATAGCCCTTGCCCTTAATCAATACATTTAAGGTGTGAGCATTCACATCAACCATATAATTGTAGAAAGTCATAAGTGTATGGGGGTAACCCTTAATGTATACTTCTGAACTCTCTTTATATTTTTCTTATCCTTCATATGAATTACGTCAGTTCTCATTTCTCATAAGAAAAGTTTAAAAAATATAAATAAAATATATAATTAGATGCAGAATCTCATACATTATTTATATACATATATACACGTTTATATATATATATGTATAAACACATAAAGCTATTTTTAACATACAGATTTGAAATATATATAGACTAAGTTTACTGAAACTCTTGTAAAACTAGGCAACCCAACACTTAGAAAAATGAGAGAATGTAAGAAATGTGACTGTTTCCAAACAATTCATTTATTCGCATACTGCTATCAGAGAAAATAAAGAAAATCAGATTGTATAATTTCTGAAGACTTTGCTATTTTATTTCCAAGTGCCTCTTTTCTAAAGGATTCACAGCACACTTATTAAATGGCTTAAAGATACATCCGTCTCTCCTCTATCTCAATGAGTAGTTTGGTCAAGAAGCAGATGAAATTTGAAACTTAACACTCCAGGTTACTGAGGAAGTTTGAAGAGTCTTTTCTTGAATATCCCAGCCTCCTTGACTTTCACCTCTGTGGTATTTCATGGGTGCTAACCACACAGGTAGTTGGCATAAGAGACTTTCTTGTTAAATAGGATGTGAGAGACATTGAAAACTTCCCCTCAGAGGTAAAGATGTCCTCCCCTATTTCCTTTGGGACCTCTGGAAGGCTGTATTTAAATTTCAAATATCTGCTCTTAGAGGGCTGCATTACACTGTTCCATCTCACAGAAGAAATGGTTAGTGGACAAGTGGATTTTCTCTTGTGGAGAAAGGCTCAGAAAAGGTCCAAAACCTGTGAAATGACTTAAGATGCATTTCTACAGTTTTAGATCACAAGATTCTAAGGCTGCTGAATCTTGGTACTTTTTGATAGCAGCTGGGAAGCAGAGATGTATGTACATGCAAATGAAAAACTTAAGGCACTAGATGAAATGGAAATTGGTGTAAAAAGGAGATAGAATGTTAATGACCTAATACAACCCTTTCCTATTTTATAATTTTGTTGGTCTGACACTGCCCTCCTGTAAAGAGCTAATCACAATATAAGGATTACTGTTCTCAAGTTATCTGCTCCACTTAACTATGAGTCCTTTGAAAGTAGGAACCCAAATTTTAGTTGCTTTGTGTCACTTGCCCCTAGGTCTTGCATGCAATATAATAAATGTTCAGTAAATGCTGAGTTAAAAAAAAAAAGGCGTATCATTTCGGGGGTCTGAAACTTTTGAATCTTCTCTCACATTCTTTATTCTGGTCAAAGGTCTTCTTATCAGATATCTTCCTTGATCTCCCTATCTAAAATTACATCATCATTCTCCAGCCTCTTGTTTTATTTTGCTCCCTAGCAATTATAACTATGTGAAGTTATACTATATGATTAATTCTTATTCTGTTTATTATCTGTCTTCTCTGATAGAATCGAATCCTTGTCTACATATCTACTGCTATATCTCCAGTACCTAGAACAGTGTCCAACACAAAATAACATCTCAAAATACATTTGTTGAAGAGTGTACCAGGAGCTTGAGGAATTTCTTTCAAATAGTTTTACTCCATTACTTTTTGTTATACTTGGATTCCAAAGAATATCAGATATGTTTGGAAGATAATGTTAACCATAGATGCTTAGGGAAAGAAAAATCTCTTTTAATTCTAAGTTTAATTGCTCCAAATAGTCAATAAAATGGTAAGAAGAATAAAAAAAAGTAGAATAGGCATTGAATAAAAAAGCCTTTTGGCAATATAAGTATATTATATTTTTTTCTTATCAGGGAAGGTGGTTTTTGTAAGTACTTGTTTATTTCCAAACGTTGGCATTATTTGAATTAATTCACTAGTTGAAACTCTCAGGGCTTAAAAGTTACTTTTTTTCCATTCCAATTATCTTCATTTTCTAAAATATTTTCAAGGACAGTGGCTTCATGCTGAGGATAGAAAACGTATTTGAAGAGCTGTATGTAGCTCATGATTAACTGAAGCTCTGTGAAATGAGCCTTTTCATGTATTTGGCAATAATTATACTTCTTTAAGATTCAAAGAATAGAAATAATATTTTACAACAAAAAGGAGATGATTTGTCTTGTTTCATTATATGTTCTGCATCTAACAGTTCACTTAATGAGAACAGTCCCTTGTGTCAAATTCAAATTCTCATTTGGCACTTTTCCTAGACAAATTGCTTTCTGCCCATCATACAATTTTGGCTTGAATCATTCTGGCAATAGGCGATATAGGGAGACTTACAATCAAATTCTGCTTTTAATCTAAAACTAGAAACAATCCTTTCATCTTCCAGGTGATCTTTAGATGATATGTATATAACACTTTCTTTTTCAAAAGTCTGCCCTCTGGATTCAGCTATGATAACTATCAAGAAGATAATTAAGAACTTAGGCTTTTACAATGTTTAAAGTAGCCCAAGATAACATAGAAGTTCTGTTCTTAGAGGTTCAGAAACAGGTGAAGACTGATGGTAACAAAGGGTGTGAAACTGGTTTTGTTATTTAGGGCAAGTGGCAGTCTCTGAAATATTTATTGGTTGAGCAGAGAATATTTGTTATAATTCTCCAAACAACCGAGAAAGGAAGAATTGTTACCAATAACTGAAAGCTTTTACAATCTCTAACTTCCTTATAAGATGTAGCTTCTGGGAGGTGTGTTGGGCAGACTTCAGTAAAAGAATATAGCATGTTTATGTTGACAGAGATGAGTCACTTAAAGATTTGTTCAGGGATTTTCATTAGTTGTTATCTTTCTGTTAACTTCCTTCCAACTTCTGATGTGTGAGTACAGTTGTTACGGTGTTTTTCCCAATTTTGTTTCCTTTGGTAATTTTCTTTGGATAGAAATGCATTTTCTATGCCTACTGATAGCAAGTCAGACTTTTTCTTTCTGAACCATTTTCTTTGCGGTGACATTTGGAAATGAACTTACAATGTTTTCCACTGTGCATTGTAGGGGGATTATTATAGACAAAAACTCTTTTAAGATATCTTGTTTTGTTCCTGCTTAGAACTATTATCAGTTTCACACACTCTTTAGTCTTCTTGTCTTAGGTAGGATCAAGGAAGGAAAGAGGAAAGTTTCAAAATACTTTTCCAAGTTCTCCCTGCTTATTGTCACAGAAGAAAGTTAAAACTTCATTACAACAAGTAAATCCTTTAATATAATTTTATTTGAACACTTACAGCTTTAATTATTAGGCAACCATGTGGTTAGAACCACTTTTTTTTTTTTTTTTGTATAACAGAATTGAAGTTGAAACAATTACTTCTGCCCTTTAAATAATTAGACTGCTATACTTTCCTCAAAATATAAGCTGAACAGACTTTATCTTTGACTTCAGTATGTTTCTGGCCTGCCCCTAAACATCAAATTAATCTAAAAGCAAATAGGATTAATGTTGAAAATTGTTACACATTTTTTATTCATTCATCAATATTGCAAAATATCCCTCTTTTCCTCTTTTAGGGTATGGATCTGTAAAGTTGATTTGATTTCTTAAAGCACAAAGAACCTCCTTGGTCTTAACATAAAACCCATTAGATTATGTTACTTCAAAATAAACTCATGAAAATAACATTGCAGAACTATATTCCTGTGTTATTTATAAGAAAAAGACATTTGTAAATGCCTGTCAGTGTTTCTTGTAGTGCTTCCCTTTTTTAGGAATCTATTAATCATGATACTCTTTTATATTTGGCAAAAGCTATTTTATGAAAGAAAAGAGTATTGGTTAAATAACTGCAGCTGTTTCTGCAGTCCAGGTGGGAAGAACAAAGACATTTGGTTTGTTTAAGGAAACACATTAGTGAGTCTATCAGTTATGAAGGAAAAGCTCTGAGCATAGGGTAGAGATTGAAATGAATTGGAACTAATTGATCTTCCCATGAAGAGAACAACATTTTGAATTTTCTGCCAGACAGCAAAAAAGACGAGAGTTGGGGACAGTAATCTGTAGAAAGGCATTGATGGGGGAATGGGCTCCAGAATCATGATACCTGGCCAGTACTGGAATACAACCATGGCAGTAACTGAAGTGCGGTAGTCAATGTCTGCAAGTTGATACCTGCTTTGTGCAGCAGTCTTCCTCAGTTAGGCTAACCTTTAGTGAAAGCCTGTTACAGGTTTGAGTATCCCTTATCTGAAATGCTTGGGAACAGAGTGATTTGATTTTGGATTTTTTAAGATTTTGGAATATTTGCATTATATTTACTGACTGAATCCCTAATCTGAAAACCTGAAATCTGAAATGCTGTAATGATCATTTCCTCTGAGCATCATGAAGGTGCTCAAAAGTTTCAGATTTTGGAAGAAGTCAAATTATACTGGTTCGCAGATAATACGATCTTATATTTGAAAAAAAACCTAAAGACTCCATCAAAAAAACTATTAGAACTGATAAGTTCAGTAAAGTTGTAGGATATAAAATCAATATTTAAAAAAATTAGTTAACATTTCTATATGCCAATATTGAATAACTTGAAAAAGAAATAAAAAAGTATTTCTATTTACAGTAGCCACAAATAAAATTAAATACCTAGGAATTAACCAAAGAAGTGAAAGACCTCCATAATGAAAACTATAAAACATGGGTGAAAGAAATTGAAGAAGACACCAAAAAATTGAAAGATATTCTGTGTTCATAGATTAGAAGAATCAATATTGTTAAAATATTTATATTACCCAAAGCAATCTACAAATTCAATGCAATCCCTATAAAATACCAACAGCATTCTTCATGGAAATAGAAAAAAAAAATCCTAAAATTTATATGGAACCACAAAAGACCAAAGAATATCTGAAGCTATTCTAATGGAAGAATCACATTATCTGACTTCAAATTATATAACAGAGCTATAGTAACCAAAACATCATCGCACTAGCATAAACACAGACAGAGCTACCCACCCACAGCATCAGGCCCACACTTCTGGTCTTCAGTCCACTATATTCTGTCCTCTATCCACTCCAATAAACTGAAACAGCTCTTGCTAGAGTCACCAATGACAATTATTTTGCAAAATCGAATGGTAACTTCCCTGTCCTCTTTACATGAAACCTCTCAGTAGCATTTGATCCCTGTTAACCATGTCTTCTTGAACCACCATTTCTCCTGGATTGCTGGACATCATACACTCTCGGATTTTCTCCTAATTTACTGTCTAATCATTCTACTTTCCTTTATGTGTTCCTCTTTCTCTATCTGATTTTTAAATCTTGAACTGCAGGCTACTGGGGCAGAGGAAGCTTGCACATTGCACATTAGTGCATGATGTTTGGTAGCTTATCATACCACTTTGATGGAAGAGCAGTAGCTGTAGAACCTTTTTCTTTTTTTTTTTTTTTTTAACTTTTCATGTCTCTGTTCTAAGTCCTTTCTATACTGTTTCAACTTTGATTTTAGGTTCAGGGGTATATGTGCAGTTTTGCTATATAGGTGAATTGCATGTCTCGGAGGTTTTAGATACAGATGGTTTAATCATCTATGTAATAAGCATAGTGCCCTATAGATTGTTTTTTGATCATCACCTTCTTCCTACCCTCCACCCTCAAGTAAGCCCTGTTGTCTGTTGCAGAACTTCTTTCTAGGTGTATGATTAGTGACTGAACCCCCAGTGCCCTATCTCCTGGTGCTAGAGGATTATTTATCTATATCTTGCATTAATTTCTAGTTCCTTCTTTGCACCTCTGCCTTCTGTCTGCATTTTCCATCCCTACAGGAATATGCCCTTTGGAATTTATCCCCCTGAATTCACTCTTTGCTTAACTAAAGTATCATATTAGAGAGGATAGAAAGGTAGTTTCAATAAGGGAATATCAATGCCTATAAGCTATATTGTCATATCAAGAACAAATGACATATTTCAGTAGAATTAGGAAACTGACTTTCTCTTGTTTACGGGCTGTGAGGCAGTAATTTATAAAGGAAGATTAAAGGAGCAAAGTACATATAACTTGGCTTAGAGGGAAGCCTAAAGATCTGCAAATATCTCTAACTGTACAAACATTAGCAAGAGAAAATATTGATTTAGCTTGGTATGAGCTACAAGGTGCTGTAACTAAGAATAATGAACTTAAATTTTAAGAACACAGAGAGGATGCCATAAAAATACTAGAATAAAAATACAGAGTAAGCTATGGAATATTCTGCAAAGGGAAACTTTTCTAATAAAGGGAAAACAGCTCTGTGAGATGAAACAAATCATTGTTATGCAAGGTCAGTGACATCCTCAACTCCAAGTCTGCACAAAAGTAAGAACACTAGTTTTCTATCTTGTGTTACCTTAATTGTGATGACAGTTCCTCTGCTTCTCAACATATCTGCAAATAGATTCGGGGTCAACTTCTGCTTGTAGATATTCCTTGATCTTTTAAAGACAATGGTTACCCACTTAATTTTTCACATCAGAGCACCCACAGAAAGGAAAGTATTTGTGTGGCACACTGGATATCACAGCAGACTAGCCAAGTGCTCTGGCTGCTTCTGGCCTTGCTCAACCACTCCAAGGACTGAAGAGATAGATATGTTGGCTCACCTGGAAGCAAATCTTGGCATACTAATGTTCTTCAGCACACTGTTTAGGAAGCACTGTGCTTTTCACTTAGACATGAGAGGCAGCCAGTCTCCAACCCCTAACTCCCATTCCCTTCTTCTATTCTTCCTGTTTCAGCACTTTATAATTGCTCTACTGAAATAAGTCCCTTTCACCTTTCTCTATCCTTATTCCCTTCTCAAAGGAAAAAAGAACACACAATTTTTGCTTTGATATAATAATCCAAACAATTTATCCCAAGATCCTTACAATGTGAAAACAGAGCCATAGTCAATATATCCTGAGGAGGCAGGTAGGCATTTTTCTAGTTCTGTAAGACACATCTAGTTTACCACTACTGTTTAAATGTCTGAGTGGAAGGGAAGCATTGCTCAATTGTTACAAACTTCATCAACTGACCAATGAATATTTGCCTGGTCCATATTTAGGTTGTTCTTTTCATAATGAAAAGATCCCCAGCTTTGTAACCACTAGCAAAGACCTCTTAAAAGTTGCCAAGTCTAAATAGTAAAAACAAACTAAAATTCTAGAATTATTGAGTCTGATTTTGTGAGTATCAATTGCAATATTTTAATTATGTATTCCTGATTAGACTTAAGGCTGAGGATTGTTTAAAAATTGACAAAAGAAAACAACAGTCTCAGAGCACTAAGCCAAGCTGTAATGATCAGGCCACTAAATACATTTAACTTTGTACTTAGAACACTTGTATAAAGCCTGAAACAGTTATCAAAATGTCAAAAACAATGAGGTAGATAATAGTCTTTGCATGTGAGAGATTCAGTGGGATATGTGGAAAGAGCACAAGACCAAGACTTAGGAGTTCTGGGTTCTCTCAGGTCCTCTTCCTGTTATTTGCAAACATTGTGCACTTAGAACTACCAGATCCTCCAAAGTGTTAATAGTTTTGTATTTAAAGATGAATGTGGTTAGATATGATGAATTGAACATAGGCCTGAATCTCTGTTATACCTCTAAACCCCTGTAAATGATATTAAAGGAATAAAAAAGGTATAATTCATTAAAAAAAGACAATGAGTAGGAGATGACATCAGACAGGGGGTGGTAACAAAAATTTGGAAGCTGGAAAGCAGATAGACCAGTGTTACACTGACTCGGCAGACCCCTTGGGAAAGCTAAGCCTAAGCCTGCAGAGGAGGGGGATGGAAAGGCAATAAGCAAGCCCATTCCTACCATAGAACCCTAGAAAGTTTCAAAAGTTAGAAATATCAAATAAATTTTCAGGCAGGGAAGTAGATTGAGACTGAAAACAAGGAGCCTTATTAAATGTCTTTAAAGCAAGTAGTTAGACCTCTAGATATTTTTCCCACTCTGTACTCCTAGATAATTGAATCTTCCATTCCTATTCTGGTTGGATACAGAAGGTTTACTCTTTGGGGAGGCTAAACTACTCAGGCTCTAGGCTTAGGAACACTAGGCCCAGCTGAGGACAGGGAAGATGCCTTGTCCTGAAAACAGAGAAAGTAAGAGAAAGTCTACATAGTAAACAATGAAAGTCCCAATGCCCTTTTTCCATACTCAGTTTCCAGAATCTGGTAGCTAAACTTCTACCTTGGTATAGTTTGGAGCCAGAAGACAGGTAACTCTAAGAGCAATACTTCCAAGAGAAACATGAGCCTGATAGCATCCTGATACCTTGAATGTGTATTTAGAGGAGGTTTTTCAATTCTTTAGAGAATTTGGTGATGAATTAATTATTGGTACATAGAAAGCTAAGCAACTGAGGAAATGAGCCAATTAATGAGCTCCAGAAAAATAAAAATGTCATACAAGCAAAGAAAGGTAATCATAATAAAGCGGGTAGCTCAGCTATAAATAATATAACATAATCAATAATGTTGTAAACACTGAACTTATTTAACCAAATATGGTTTATGTGTTGGTTAGAAGGGGCCATTTAGGAAAGCTGAATTCTCTTCCTATAATAGGAAGTCAGCAGGTACTACCTAAAACTGAATTAAGAAAAAATAGCACTGTAAGTCTATAATTTAGTATGTAGAGGTAAACACCAGAAGAAAAAGAGCAGAGAGTTGGATATTGTTGGCTTTGGGAGAAAAGATATCAGCAGTTGGACAGAATGGAGCAGGGGACTGCTCTTTCCATTACAGGCCTACTAGTACTGCCTGACTTTTATTGTATTTATTTATCTTTAAGTGACAGGGTCCCACTCTGTTACTCAGGTTGGAGTACAGTGGTGTGATCATATCTCACTGCAGCCTTGAACTCCTGGTTTTATGCAGTCTTCCCACCTCAGCCTCCAGAGTAGCTGAGATTACAGGTGGATGCCACCATGCTTGGCTAACTTTTTAAAATTTTTATATTTTATATATTTCATAGAGATGGGGTCTTGCTATGTTGCCCAGGCTAGTCTTGAACTCCTGGCCTCAAGCAATCCTCCTGCCTCAGATTGCTGAGATTACAGGTGTGAGCTACCCACACATGGCACTTCTTGACTTTTTAAGTATGTACATTAATTACTTAGATTTTAAATATTATCTTAAAAAGTTATTAAATTTGACTAACATTTGGTCTTTCCTATTTTGAAAATGTAATGACTATGCAAAATATTAATAGTTTCTTCTGAGAGCTTGAACTTCACACTCTTTCATTAAATTAGATATTACTTAGGAAGAGAAAACATGAAGACATTTAGATCCAAACAACTTTATGCACATAAACCAGTAAACATGTAAGAAATGGATAAACTCCTAGACACTTGCACCCTCCCAAGCCTAAAACAGAAAGGAGCTGAAACCCTGAATAGACCAATAAGAAGGGCTGAAGTTGAGACAGCAGTTAATAGCCTACCAACCAAAAAAAGCCCAGATCCAGATGGTTTCACAGCCGAATTCTACCAGACATACAAAGAGAAGCTGGTACCATTCCTTCTGAAACTATTCCAAACAATACAAAAAGAGGGAATCCTTCCCAAATCATTTATGAGACCAACATCATCCCGATACCAAAAGCCGAAAGAGACTCAACAAAAAAAGAAAACTTCAAGCCAATATCAATGATGAACATAGATGCAAAAATCTTCAATAAAATACTGGCAAACCAATTGCAACAGCACATCAAAAAGCTTATCCATCATGATCAAGTAAGCTTCATCCCAGGGATGCAAGGCTGGTTCAACATACACAAGTCTATAAACGTAATCCACCACATAAACAGAACCAAAGACAAAAACCACATGATCATCTCAATAGATGCAGAGAAGGCCTCCCACAAAATTCAACAGCTCTTTATGCTAAAAACTCTCAATAAACTAGGTATCAATGGAATGTATCTCAAAATAAGAAAAGCTATTTACGACAAACCTAGAGCTAATATCATACTGAATGGGCAAAAACTGGAAGCATTCCCTTTGAAATCTGGTACTAGACAAGGATACGCTATCTCACCACTCCTATTCAATATAGTTTTAGAAGTTCTAGCCAAAGCAATCACGCAAGAAAAAGAAATAAAGGTATTCAATTAGGAAAGGAGGAAGTCAAATTGTCTGTATTTGCAGACAACATGATTGTATATTTAGAAGACCCCATCGTCTCAGCCCAAAATCTCCTGAAATTGATAAGCCACTTCAGCAAAGTCTCAGGATACAAAATCACTGTGCAGAAATCACAAGTATTCCTATACACCAATAACAGACTAAAAGAGAACCAAATCAAGAGCAAACTCCCATTCACAATTGCTACAAAGAGAATAAAATACCTAAGAATACAACTAACAAAGAATGTAAAGGACTGCTTCATGGAGAACTACAAACCACTGCTCAAGGAAATAATAGTGGACACAAATAGATGGAAAAATATTCCATGCTCATGGTTAGGAAGAATCAAGATTGTGAAAATGGCCATATTGCCCAAAGTAATTTATAGATTCAATGCTATCCCCATCAAGCTACCTGTGACCTTCTTCACAGAACTGGAAAAACCACCTTAAACTTCATATGGAACCAAAAGAGAGCCTGCATAGCCAAGACAATCCTAAGCAAAAAGAACAAAGCTGGAGGCATCATGCTGCTTGACTTCAAACTATACTACAAGGCTACAGTAATCAAAACAGCATGGTACTGGTACCCAAACAGAGATATAGAACAATGGAACAGAACACAGGCTCTGGAGGCAACACCACACATCTATAACCATCTGATCTTTGATAAAGCTGACAAAAACAAGCAATGGGGAAAGAATTTCCTCTTTAACAAACGGCGTTGAGATAACTGGCTGGCCATGTGCAGAAAATAGAAACTGGACCCCTTCCTGACACCTTACACTAAAATTAACTCCAGATAGATTAAAGACTTAAACATAAGACCGAACACCATACAAACCCTATAAGGAAACCTAGGCAAAACCATTCAGGACATAGGCATAGGCAAGGATTTCATGACTAAAACACCAAAAGCATTGGCAACAAAAGACAAAATAGACAAATGGGATCTAATTAAACTCCAGAGCTTCTGTACAGCAAAAGAAACAATCATTAGAGTGAACTGGCAACCAACAGAATGTGAAAAAATTTTTGCAATCTACCCATCTGACAAAGGGCTAATATCCAGAATCTACAAAGAACTAAAATAGACTTACAAGAAACAAACAAACAAACCATTCTAAAGTGGGTGAAAGACATGAACAGATACTTTTCAAAAGAAGACATGTATGTGGCCAACAAACATATGAAAAAATGCTCATCATCACTGGTCATTAGAGAAATGCAGATCAAAACCACATTGAGATACCATCTCACGCCAGTTAGAATGGCGATCATTAAAAAATCTGGAGATAACAGATGCTGGAGAGGATGTGGAGAAATAGGAACACTTTTACACTGTTGGTAGGAGTTCAGCCATTGTGGAAGATGGTGTGACAATTCCTCAAGGACCTAGAAATAGAAATTCCATTTGACCCAGCAGTCTCATTACTGGGTATATACCCAAAGGATTATATATCATTCTACTATAAAGACAGATGCACACGAATGTTCATTGTGCCACTGTTTACAATAGCAAAGACCTAGAAGCAACCCAAATGCCCATCGATGATAGACTGGACAAGGAAAATGTGGCACATATATCCCATTGAACACTATGCAGCCATAAAAAACAATGAGTTTGTATCCCTTGTAGGGACATGGATGAATCTGCAAACCATCATTTTCAGCAAACTAACACAAGAACAGAAAATCAAACACTGCATGTTCTCACTCATAGGCGGGTGTTGAACAATGAAAACACATGGACACAGGGAGGGGAGCATCACACACTGGGGTCTACTGGGGGGAACTAGGGTAGGGAAGCAGGAAGTAGTGAGGTTGGGGAGGGATAACATGGGGAGAAATGCCAGATATAGGTGACAGGGGGATGGAGGCAAAAAACCACATTGCTGCGTACATACCTATGCAACAATTTTGCATGATCTGCACATGTACCCCAGAACTTAAAGCACAATTAAAAAAAAAAAGACTTCTAGATCCTCATAGACTTCTTAGTTCATGAAGTGCTCAAATTACTCATGTAGGTTGTTTAACCTGTAGTGAAAATTTACTTTGGTGCATTTACTTTATGCCACAGATATATGACTGTTTTTACTTTGGGTATTGCATGACATCCACATATGTGCTAATTTTGAAAAATAGATGGAGCGCAAATATGTTTTGAAGTAACCAGGAATTGAAAGCCACCATGAATAGTGTTAGCCTGACCCAGGAGAGAACTTTTGATGTCTCATCACTGACTCTTACCCTATCTTTCAGTAGTGACTGCACTCTTTGTTTTCTGATTTGAATTTCTCCCTGGGTTGCAACTTTTATTTCCTTCTCTTAGCATTTACTTAAAAATATCAGTTACCAGTTCTTACTGACATCACTAGCAATAGTTATCAAATTCCAGACTAAACCTACCTTTTGCTTCCTAGTGAATCTAAGTGCTGATTCTTCTCTCTCTCATTCCTCTTTGTGCAGTCCCTGCATTGTATCCATTGCAATGCATTAAAAAAAATAAACTATACTTGACTCACTAAGAACCTTGGCTATAATTTTAAATAAAAGGGTTTGGTGACCATCAACATGATGCGTAAGTTGTATTTACTGGTAGGTTTCAGCACAGGGTCAATTTTCATATTCTTACTAATTGCTCTTCTATTAGACACCATTCATCTTTCATCGTCCTTTCTCTAAATTGCCTCCTTTACCTTCATAAGCAGTAAAACTTTTTTTTGGTGCTGGACCTAGTAAAAGGACCAACACAAGCAATTTGTCTCAGGCATTTTGCCATCTCCCTCTCTCTGCTGCCTTCCTCCCATTTGGCAGATATAACCTTTCACGTGATCGTAAACCCCATCCTGCCCTCTCCCCTCACTCCTGAATATCTAGAAATTCCCAGTAAAATTATTTCCACATATGAGAAAGCATCCCATATCCATACCTATCTCACCCTCCCATGCCTAACAGAACTTAACTCTCTGGATTTCCATCAGCTTGAGCTACGTTCTCTGCTATGGAATTGAAACTGAAAACCTAATTCAAATGGTAAGGGTTGAGATTCATTTAATATAATTTCCCTCCCAGGTTATAGCCACACCTTTATGCCGCACCTTCACTCTGCATTACCTAAAGAAAGATTAGGGGTGTGTGTGCATGTGTGTACAAAGGGATGGTGAATAACAGCAGGGGAGGAAGGTGTGTGGAAGGTGTTCTGGTGCCTTTCACTTCTCGTCCTGTACAGGGAGTTGCATACACCCCTTACATAGAGAGTCTTTTAAATTTTTTTTTAAATTTTTTAATTGCATTTTAGGTTTTGGGGTACATGTGAAGAACATGCAAGATTGTTGCATAGGTACACACATGGCAGTATGATTTGCTGCCTTCCTCCCCATCACCTATATCTGGCATTTCTCCCATGCTATCTCTCCCCAACTCCCACCCCCCACTGTCCCTCCCCTATTTCCCCCCCGACAGACCCCAGTGTGTGATGCTCCCCTCCCTGTGTCCATGTGTTCTCATTGTTCAACACCCGCCTATGAGTGAGAACATGCGGTGTTTGATCTTCTGCTCTGGTGTCAGTTTGCTGAGAATGATGGTTTCCAGATTCATCCATGTCCCTACAAAGGACATAAACTCATCGTTTTTGATGGCTGCGTAATATTCCATGGTGTATATGTACCACATTTTCCCTGTCCAGTCTATCATCGATTGGCATTTGGGTTGGTTCCAGGTCTTTGCTATTGTAAACAGTGCTGCAATGAACATTCGTGTGCATGTGTCCTTATAGTAGAACAATTTACAATCCTTTGGATATATACCCAGTAATGGGATTGCTGGGTAAAATGTAATTTCTATTTCTAGGTCCTTGAGGAATCACCACACTGTATTTTTTTTAATTAATGTAGACTTAATTTGAGTATTTGAATTCAGCTTAAAAGATGATGCATATCTAGTAGACACCATTGAATATTATTGCAAAAAGTATCACAGCTTTAGCAACTCATATTTCCTTCAGGCTTTCTATTTCTTTCAGATTAATTTCAAGCTAATACTTTTGAACTTCTATGTATTCTTGGTAAGCCATTTTACTCTGTGTAAAATTAGTATACTGTTTTAGCCAATTAAAACAGAAAATGTTTTTGTTTGGTTTTAATTTATTTATATATTTATTCGCTTATTATTATTTTAGCAAGAAAAGGAATTCACTTCCCTGAACTATTTCCTTTTGATTGAGAATTCTTGATGTTAGGTTGAGTGTTTACAGTTTTCTATCCTGCTGTTAATGATGCAGGATTCCTGTGTTCTAGCAAGATTTAGAGGGAATTAAATGTGAATACCTCCTCACCTGACTTGTCTTCTATTCTAATAAGAGCTTTTGCTCATTCAAAAGTACCAGCTCTAGCTTAATTTTTCACAGAGTGAACACTTCAGTATTATGCAAGCAGGCTAGGTAGTCTCCTCTGATTCAGTATTCATTCATTTGAAAAGAGATATAATGTGATGAAAAATAGAAATGGTAACTGAAGAACAACTATTATTTGCTATTTCCAGGAAATACTGGATGGTATTAAAGAAAATCTGGGAAATCATGTGAAAAACATGGTTAACCTTGGAAAAGAAACTCCTTGTGGGAGTCAGGAGATTGAGGGAAAATAAGAGAGATAGAAACAAACGGCAGCTATATAACAGACCCAAAAAAAGCATGGTGACTCAACACCCTGAAGTATCTGTTTTAAAAACAACTTCCCAGACCACCACTGAGGCCAGTGCCAGTGCAGAAGTGAGCAGGTAAGGAAACAGCTCAGTAAAGAAAGAAGGAATGGAGATCATATTTCAGGAGTAGTGTCCATTGTGACATTCTAGGTCAAAGAGAGAGAGGAACCGCAGCTGTGATGGGACAAGTTAGTTCCCACAAAGATATTAATGAGGTTTTCATGAAATGTTAGAAAGCAAATGATAGGGGAAGAGACCACTTAACAATGGAGCAGTCAAAGATGTGTGAAAATTTGGAGCACTAATTCACTTTTTCACTGACTTGATGTATTTTCATGCTTAGTGAACCAAATCGTTGGACTGATTTGTTTAGGGCAGCACTGTCCAACAGAAATATAATGTGTGTTACATATGTAATTTTAAAATTTCTCGTAGCCAAATTAAAAAATGTAAAATAAAACAAGTAAAATGAAATATAATAATTTATTTAACACAATATAGTAAAATTACCATTTTACCCCTAATCGATGTAAAAAATCATTGATGAGATATTGTACATTTTTTTTCATGCTGATACTTCGAAACCCAATGCATGTTTTATAATAACAGCATATTTCAATTTGGACTAGTTCTGTTTTGTGTGCTCAATAGCCACATGTGGCCAGTAGCTGCCATAGTGGACAAGGTAGATTTAGAAGAACTCGTCTGTGCATCACTACCTATGAAGTGGTATTGAAAACAAAACAAATAGAATATGATTAAGCCACTAGATCTGCATTCTCCCATGCAGTCAACAGAGCAACATGAAGAAATTTAAATTCATTAAAATTAATTAAAGCTAAAAATGCAATCCTCAGTTGCACTAACGCCATTTCAAGTTCTCTATAATCACATGTGGCTAGTAGCTCCTCTGTTAGGCACCACAGATTTACAGACTTAATGCCTTCACCTTCTAAACTGAAAATTAGGGAACAATGTCTAAATCACTGGCAATCTGTATCATCCTTGACGAAAACACACATTTCTCCTTTTTCATTTCATTCCAAAATCCCCTTTTACCCTGTCAGTTTCTTCCTACCTATCTCCTCAATAAAGCGTTACCATGGTCTTGCCTGCAGGATGCAAAATTGTCTGAGAGAGTACTAGAAAATTCAGTCATGAGGGTAGCCTTTCTTATTAATTATGTTTTTTTCTTTTCAAGTTTCATAAAGACCTGTGGCATCTTCTGTTTAGAATATATAGCACACCTGGTGAAGTGTGGTGAGGTGTGGATTTCTGAAAATGCTGACATGCCTCAAATATTATAGCTGGCACTGTGAAAATTATAGAATGTACAGTTTGAAAATTAAAAAGAAGAGAAATGCAAACATATAGCAACATTCATTTTTACCCCTTCTTCATTTTAGGCAGATATTTTTTCTTGTGGATGCTCTGGGCAGTGTTCTAACTTGGTATTTGCAAGTCAATGGCAAGGCCTGTTCAGTGCTGAGGGAATTACATAGTCACAGACAATTAGTCTCTTAAAAGGTCTGCTGCTTGGAAATTTGCCACTAAACTCAGTATAGCCTCAGCACATAATGTAAATTTTTAATGATTATAACTTTTCTAAATTCAGTCCTTAACAAATTGCATAATAGTGTTTTGAAACTTTTTATCAAACATAACCCAATTAGGTTGGTATTTGATTAAACTGAACTGCCACTTCACTGAAGTGTTTAAATAAATCAACATTAATATACTTTCATTACAGTAAATAAAGTTACTTCTATATAGTTGAAATGTCAGTACTCACATGTGGCTCTTGAAAATTAAGTACTCTCTGCACTTTGAATAACGAATTTAGTATTAATTTGCGGGAAACTATTGATTTCTTTATATAGGCCTGTGGGAGTACTTTGCCCCAAAACTCTACAAGTTCTGAATAAAAAAAAAAAAATGGTAAACTAAATATGTGCTAAATTCTGAAACCTCCATCAGAGTTGCTCTTATAGTGGTTCTGATTCATGGCCTTTTCTCCCCAAAATGCAATATAGACTGATTTTTTCAAATAATAGCTAGAAATAATCTTTTTCATTCTAATAGAATAAAATTGTTAGAAGGCTCTTGGATGCTTTGCTTCCCACAAAGTACTTGCATTGTGTATCCAATAATAGATTTTCTCTAGTAGATAGTCATTATCAAAGGTTAACTAGCATCAAGGGGTAGAAAAACATCCTGTTTATGTCCATAGGTGCAGCATGGTGAATTTCAGTATCTCATCTAAGGGTAAAAAGTATGCTTTTTGGAAGCAGAACTCAGTGTAGCTTTCCATTTTGCATTTCTATTGCTATTCCACAGGTAGTTGCTATAAGATGATGCTACATTTTTTATGGCATTCACAGTTTTACATTTCATTGATATTCTATCTTTATGTATACTTTAGCAGTCTATTTGATATTTGATGGTCGTCTGAATCCTCTGTAGGATAAGTCTCAAAGTAGCTTAAATTCTTATTTGAGTACTGTCTAATGGTGTGTTCCTTACTTTTAAAAAGTTAAGCCCCAAAGAAGTCTGCCTTGGAACTCTTGTTCACTGGACATGGATGTTTTTCATGGTTTTGTTACAAGATCTTTAGGGTGTTGATTTTCTTCCCAAAACCTCCATGGCTGGTGGCACCTTTACCTGAGTTCTTGTCCCATGTCCCAGGTCTGGGAAGAATGAAGTATGCAAACAGGTGAAGGGTGAAGAAGTCAAAGAGGAGCTTTATTTAGTGTGAGAACAGCTCAGACAAGACCGGCAATACCTATCTCCTTTGTAGGGAGGTCATCCCCTGAGTGTTTGGCTCTCAGCAGAGAGGAGACCCTGGAGAGGGTGGCTCTTATTGTTCTGATGTCTCTGCAAGTCTCTGAAGCCCTCAGCAGAGAGGGTAGCTCCTCTGTGCAGCTGGTCACCCAGTTGTCTCTGTCCTCTGCCCTGCTCTGGCTGAGGTGGGTGCTTTTATGAAACTCAGAAGGGAGGAAGTACGCGCTTGTTGATCCAAGGGAAGCCATGGGTGGGCCCAGAGCAGGCACCATAAGTCCCCTATCTGGTGGGTCTGGGACTAGAAGCAGGGCACCCAGCCTTCAGGCCCTGCTTGGCCTGAAGGTGGGGACTTACTGGAGACCCACCCCTTTCTGCCCAGAAATCTGTCTGCCTCCTGCTGCCATTCATGGCCCTGTGGCTTGGCCCCTACCCCACTCCCAGAACAGAGCAGGTGCCAGGAGAACAGAGAGGCCAGGGAGCAGGAGCAGACACTCCTGAGCCCGCAGAGATGGGGGGGGTCATTTCTGCCCCCTGAAGGTGCAGGCTGCAGAGATGTCCAGGTCCTGTGCCTCGGAGGGCAGCTGCAGCTGCACCCAGGGAGATCCCGCCCAGTCAACTCAGAAAGGGTAGGGGCCCTGCTTGTCCCTGGCTTTTGCCAGCTCCATGGAGTGGAAGGCCCAGGTCTTCAGCTGCTGGTAAGGCAGCTGCAGCTGCATCCGGGAGGGCAGATCCCCCCAAGAGCACAGGGAGGGTCAGATCCACAGTTGCAGTTTGGGTAGCTGTAGGGTGAGGCTCCTCCCTGATCCAAAGAATAGGAGGCCTGGGTCGGCAGCTGTGGATTGGGCAGTGGCAGCTGTATCCAGGGAGCTCCCACCCTAACTCAGAAGTGGCAGGGCTCCCACCAGCTGTGTGGAGTGTACAGTTCCAGCCATGCTTCCCTGCTGTAGCCAGTGTGATGGCAGCAGCCACTGCCATCAGTTTCAGCTAGGACAACTATGATTAATTAGAATTAGCCTGGGAGTTGAACAATGAGAACACCTGAACATAGAGAGGGGAACAACGTACAGCAGGGCCTGTTGAGGGTGGGGTATGAGGGAAAGGAACTTAGAGGATGGGTCAATAGATGCAGCAAACCACCAAGGTACACGTATACCTATGTAACCTGCAATTTCTGCACATGTATCCTGTTTTTTGTTTTGTTTTTAGAAGAAATAAAGTGACAAAACAAAAACAAAAACAAAGAATTAGCTTTCGTTGTGAGTGGCAGAAAACCTTAAATAAGAGTGGCTTGTACAAAGTATGTTACTTTTCTCTTGCATTCAAGTGCAGAGGTACATAGCAGGGCTGGTATGACCTAGTTCTTTGATCTTGCAGCTCTTCCATGCATAACCTGCATTCAAAGGGATGCCTCATGGGCAGAGGGCTTCCTTTAGCCATCATGTCTGCATTCTACCCAGCGAGGGGTAAAGGGAAGGGAAGGACAAACTCCTCCCTTTAAGGACACTTTCAGAAGTTGCATGCTCTGCTTCCACTTATAGCCCATTGTCTGGGACTATCTCCTGGCCACAACTAGCCATAAAGAAAACTGGGAAATATAGTCTTTATGCTGGTTGACCATGTGTTCAGCTAAAATTTGGAATTCTGTTATAATAGAACAAAAGGGATATTGAAAGAAAACTAGGTATCTGTGTAATACTGTTCTCTGGAATGGAACTCTGGGTCAGCAAAAGACGATACTGTGAGCCTGTAAGCTACTGCTAGAAAAATAAAGAAAGCAACTAAGATTCGGGTAGAGCTTTCCTAAAGAAGTGCTTAAAATACCTTTTTTTTTTCTGGTTTGGTATAGTTTTTCAGCCCCTCTCACCACAACATATTAAAACTCCTGCTCCTCTCATAGGCCCTAAATCCCTTGGATTTCAGCTGTTTCTTTTCTTTCTTTCTTTTTTTTTTTTTTT